>NC_053023.1:37616803-37745607 GCF_003073215.2 Triticum urartu | reverse complement strand
GTGCAAGCCCGACTTAGTAAGAGACTCGTTGATTGGACTGAACAGTATATAGCAACTTCGAGCAAGGAACTATTAATTAAATCAGTTGCACAAGCCATACCCACCTATGTGATGAGTGTATTCCGGCTGCCGATGTCTGTACTATATGATCTTACACGATTAATGCGGCAATACTGGTGGGGTGTGAAGAATGGAAAATGAAAGATGGCTTGGTTAAGTTGGGACAAGATGAGGCTACCAAAGTCCAAGGGTGGTATGGGTTTCCGTGACATGCGAGCCTTTAACCAAGCGCTGCTCGCAAAGCAGGCTTGGCGACTCCTTGATAATCTGGAAAGTTTGTATGCACGATTATTACGAGCGAAGTACTATCCTAATGGGAATTTATTGGACACAATATGTATAGGAAACTCTTCAGCAGTGTGGAAAGGAATTGAACATGGTCTGGAACTGGTTAAAAAAGGCATCATTTGGCGGGTTGGAGATGGTTCATCGATACGTACTTGGAGGGATCCTTGGATTCCTCGAGGCGATAACTTTCGGCCTGTCACACCGGAAGGGAACTGACGATTCAACCGTGTGTCTGATTTTCTTGATGATAATGGTGCTTGGATGGTGCAACGCTTGTATGACAAGTTTTGGCCGTTGGATGTCCGTGAAATTATGAAAATCCATACTTCACCGAGACAACATCAAGATTTCTTTGCCTGGCATCCGGAGAAGAACGGGAGTTTTTCCGTGAAAAGTGCGTACTACCTGGCGACGGCCGTGCATAATGAAGAGTTCACCGGCAAGGCATCGAGCACTAGTCCCGACGGGAATCGATCCATTTGGAATCTTATCTGGAATTCTTGTGTTCCTTTACGCATGAAACATATGGCTTGGCGAGCAGCGACTGGTGCATTGGCTACTACGGCGTGCATGCAGTAGGCATCTCCTGTCCCGTGGGACGTGCCCCTCTGCGGAACTGTGGAGGAAGATAGCTACCATGCATTGGTTGCATGCAACCATGCACGTAGCATTTGGGAGGCCATGAGGCGCGTCTGGTCGCTCCCTTGTGATCAGCTCCTTGTTAACAGTGGGAAAGAGTGGTTGCTAAACCTGCTGATTAATTGTAATGATGCTGAGCGCGACCATGTTCTTATGCTTATATGGCGCATCTGGCAATTACGGAATGATCTTACTCATGATAAAGAGGTTCGCCCGATGGCTGCTACGGTGGATTTTTTGGAGAGGTATGTGCAGTCTATTGGAGATGCTAGTAAGTATAGCAAAGAGGAAATTATTAAGGGTAAAATGCCGGTTGCTGATTGGACCTTGCCTGAAGTAAGAGTGGTCGCAGCTCCTAAGCTTTGGCTGCCTCCTCCCACTGATTATGTTGCTCTGTCAGTGGATGGGTCCTTTTCAGGGAGTCTGGTGCAGCGGCAGCAGGGATGATTCTCCGACATAACAATGGATTAGTTATTTTTGCTACATATCGGTTTATTTTCAATTGCAATGATGCACTGGAAGCAGAGTTACATGCAATCATGCAAGGAATGGCCCTTACTTTACAACATTCTAAACTTTCAGTCATTGTCCAATCTGATTCAAGTGAAGCTTTGTCTAGTATTACACGAGATGGACTAGTTCGTTCTGCCTATGGACATCTGGTGGCTGAAATTAAGGAGTTGGTGAAAGACAGTGGGTTTATTCCCCAGACATTATGTAGGGATCAAAATAGAGTTGCTGACTGTTCGGCAAATTATAGTCATTTAGAGTGTACCACGGCTGTGTGGTTGCACCTAGCTCCATCATGTATTGAGGATCTTTTGCCTCTCGACTGTAACTCTCTCATTATGGAATAAAACTCTCTTTTCCCCGCAAAAAAAAAACAAAGAAACCGAACAACCTACAGATACATGTAATGTAATGTAAAAGTACGCCTTTTTCTTTAAAATGTTGTATACGTAGTACGCACTTTATCTCTTGACCCATAAAACCTCCGTAGTTGGCCCGTGCCCGTGCGTTTAGAATTATCGTACTATACAAGCATCGTTGGAGTCCTCTTATAAGTCGGAGGTACGGGTACCAGACCAAACAACGCCAAAATACACAACCCTAGAAAATCAAGAAACCAGGTACCGAAGCTAGGGCACGCGTACAATGGCCGACGACGGGGAGCAGGAGCAGCTGCTGGTCATGACGACGGCGAAGGAGCCGGACGAGTGTAGCAGGTGGGCGATGATCTGCCTTCTGGCCTGCGGGACCGTCACGCTTCTCGGCTTAGCCTTCTACCTGACGGAGGACTTCGAGAGCTGTCCTGCGCCTTCCATCGTCCTCCTGCTCTCGCTTCTGTTCTTCCTCGGGGGATTCTATTTTTGCGCTCTCTGCATTATTTTTGTATTTGAACAGTTCATCGGCGGCAATCCAGCTGGAGTAATGAACATAGATAGATTGTTTAATTGACTGTCTTATGTAATAATTATTTAATTGTGCATACATGCATCGATCGATCGATTCTGCACCCGATTGATCGATCCGTTCCATAGGGCGCCCGCGCATTGTCTTGTTTTTAACCGAGAAATCGATCATCGAATTATCCGGTTGCTTAAGGGTACTCCCTCATGTTTCTTTTAGTCTACATATAAGTTTTATCCGAAGTTAAAATATCGCTATTTTGATCAAGCTTATAGAAAAAAGTATCGATATTCATAATGTCAAATTAAAATTGTCAGATTCATTATGAAATGTTGTTACAAATGTTGATAATTTTTAGTATAAATTTGATCAAAATTTACAAAGTTTAACTTGACACGAAATACACAAAGTAAAAAGGATCGAAGAGAGTACCATGCTAAAATCGTTACAAACGCCCACCCCGACGGTGGGCCTCCGGCCGATCAGGCTCACAGCAAAAACATCTCATGCCGAGAATAAAAATCATCACGAAGGTTGCACACCATGGCACCATAGGCCATCACTCCTCCTTGGAGCTGCCGGGGACCCCACACCCGGTCAAAAAAATCCTATCCAGACGGACATTTTAAACCGGCCTCAGTGCCCGGACTAAGTGTCACCCTTCATATCCAGCCGAAATATGGGGAGGCCCGGGCGCGTCTGTCAGGTCGGACCCGGCCCATGCTTGCCCACCTGACCCTATATATATCCATCCCATCCGCTCGCCGGACCAAACCCTAGCCACTCCACTCCGCCACCCAAACTCATGTACGATGATATCCGGCCTTCTTCGGCATGGCGGGCAGCGGCGCTGACTCCGACCACTCCAAATTCGTCGACTGGGGTGTCGTCCCGTGAGGGTTGAAGAAGACAAGGGTCATCCGCATTGCACTCCGCCGCTCTCGGGGGACTGCGCCCGGTCAACGTCAGGATCTGTCTGGCACGAGTCCATTGCGTCGGCGCATCGGCTGCTCGGATCCTCCAGGGCTGGGTTATCGCGGTCCCCCAGGAGCCTTCCAATCTTCCTTTCCACATCACCGATCTGTCGGAGGATGAGTGCTACCGGACCGCTGTGCCCGTCATGGGAAGGAGAGGGTTGAGGGTGGCCGAGGCCCGCCTCCCAGACAACATGGCGGCGGCGCGCACTGCTCATGCGTCTCAAACATATCTATAATTTTGTTTTATTAAATGATATTATCTTATCACTTTCGTATGTTTTGTATGCCACTTTGTATTATTTTTCTGGATTAACCTATTAATTTAATGCCCAGTGTCTTTTTTTAGGGATCCCAAACTTTACTAACGTGAAACAATATTTAAAGGGATACAAAGAGGGTCATGAGGGAATATCAGCCACAAATAGCGACCCTGTGGGAGCGGTACAGAAAATTTTACAAGATTATGTGACTCCTTGTTCGAATCACGACCTTCCGACATAAAATCACATCTCTCAAAATTGGCTCTTCTTTTTACTTTTACCTTCACCACTATAATATGAGGGCCTCCAATCAATTTGTGAATGTCCTCCACCACTGCCTTGCAATCGTACACGATCATCAAACAGTTAAAAGACAAATCAACAGCTAAAGCCAACGCCTTGTGGCAGGGCCAGGCCCATAGTTGTCCCAAACGTGCGGCCCGCACAGAGCCCATAATTTTAGAGGGCCCCAAATTTTATATGTAGGTCTAGTATTTCTAAATAAAAACAGATCGAAACCATACACGGGTCCACTGGGCTCTCGAGCTGGGCCTGAGTGGAGGCCATCAAGCGCTCGTGCCTGGTGCTCGATCTAAACTGCTCGATCGATGGAAACAGGATCTGGCATTTCCTATTTAGCGCTGCAGGCGCCTGTTATTGGCAAATTTACAAGCAGACGCCCGTTATAGGCAAATGTACAAACGGGCGCATGCAGCACTCCGCGCTGGGCCGGCCCGTTACAGTGCATTCTCGTCCTAAGCAAAAAATAGGTGCGCTGCCAGGAGAACCCAGGAGCTGCCACGTGGCAGAGATATGCCGACGGCAAAGCCGTCGGCATAGATTCATCTATGCCTACAGCTTTGCCGTAGGCATAGCCCTGCGACGCGGCATTGCGTGATTCGTCAGCGCTTTTGACGGCGCCGTCCGTTGCCGTCAGACGAAAAACACTGCCGACGGCTATACTATGCCGACGGCTGACGGCAGGCCGTCGGCATAGGCCCCTATGCCGACGGCTATAATATGCCGACGGTCTGACAAACTACGTTGACGACATCTACGCCGACGGGGCTATGCCGACGGCAGCCGTAGGCATAGATCTATGCCGACGGCCTAGGGGCCTATGCCGACGGCCCGTGGCCGTAGGCATAGCCCGCGAGTCCGGTAGTGTAGCTCCTGGGCTTGCTGGTTGCAACACCTTGGTCGCCTGCATCAGCAGCGCAGTCCGTCGCCGCCGGCCCGTGCACTCGCGGCACCGCTCCCGCCTTGGTGTTCTGGGCAAAAAACGCACTGCAGCTCGTGTCCCATGAGGAACATCTCCGACCCATGAGCCAGCTGCAGGAAAAAAGGGAGAAATAGGAGCGCCCTAGCAGATTGAACATGGGGACACTCGGGAGGGGAGGGTGAGCGAAAAGAGAAGATTGGGTGCGGCCTCGTTTTCTTATGAGGAAGAAGAACGACGGTGGATAAGGCACGCGAGGGAGGTGAAAAGGGGCCACAGGATTCCCCGATCGAGTGGCTCGCACGTGACCGGCCAAACGCTCGGCCGGTCCGCCGTATACAAACGTTTCCCTATTAGAAAAAAAGCGCAGAAGAGTCTTGCTATTTTCCTAAAAAAAATAGTATTATGCCATGGGCTAGCTAGTGTGAATTGGTCTCGGATTGGATTCAATTCAGTATAGATGGCATCCCAATAATGCGGATCTGTTGTAAATGATCAGTTAGCAAGAAATTAGTTTTTGCCATATTAAAAAAAGCGCAGAAGAATCTTGCTATTTTCCTAAAAAAATAGTATTACGCCATGGGCTAGCTAGTGTGAATTGGTCTCGGATTGGATTCAATTCAGTATATATTCACCTAAGGTGTAGACAAATTTTCCCAGCAAGAAAAAAGGTGTAGACAAATTCAAACTGGTTTTCCTGAACTACACTACATCGATTGTAGCCTCGTAGGTAACCTGCCGGTGGAAGACCAACCCGAACAGACAAGCAGCATCTCAACAAAAAGGAAACCGAACAACCTACAGGTACATGTATAATACTGGTATATACGTACACCTTCCTTTAAATGTTGTACGTGGTACAGGCAATCGTTGGTACCAGACCGAACAACACCAAAATAACCAACCCTAGAAAATCAAGAAACCAGGTACCGAAGCTTAGGGCTCGCGTACGATGGCCAACGACGGCGAGCAGGAGCAACTGGTGGCGACGGCGAAAGGGGAGCCCCGGGAGTGTAGCAGGTGGGCGATGATCTGCCTCCTGGGATGCGGGGGCGTCACGCTTGTCGGCTTAACCATCTACCTGATGAATGACTTCGAGAGCGGCCCTGCGCCTTTTGCCGTGCTCCTCCTCTCGCTTCTGTTCTGCACCGTGGGATTCTTACTTTGCACTCTTTGCATTGTTCTTGTGGGTGAACAGTTCACCGGCGGTAATCCAGATGGAGACATGGGGGTAGATAGATTGTTGTCGTACTAGCAATAGATTACCATGTAATATAATTGATTCTCTTGTGTTTGTCTTACCGGGAAACCAATCATCGACATGCTCTGCATAGAAAATGCTCATTAGTTAGAAACCGATCATGTGTTGTTTGATACATTAGTTTGTGTGTCCTATGTGCAGGTTGGCGCAAAACAGTTTACAGCTCAGGATTAATATCAAGCACAAACAGATTGATTTGTATACTGGTGTCGTAAATCAGTTACAGGTTGGATGAGGATGGTAGCCACTTGTTCTTGAGATGCAGGATGGTGAAGCTAGTATAGCAGGCTTTCCAACTCAAAAGAGGAGACGCTAGCTAGCACTTGTAATTAAGTGTGTCAGCCCGTCGGCTGTACGTGCTTGATCAATATATATTTGACGCCGGAAACGGAAAAGTGAGACATTATTTTGATACTTTTGCGGGATTGGTGCTCGCCCTAAAAAAGGTCAACAATGGCAATAAGAGGAAGACATCACTACTAGAATCGCCCTCTTTGCCGAGTTCCCCGAAAAGTCCAGAATCAACTAGGCAAAATCTTCACGGAGTCCCAAACTCGGCGAACAACACTCGGCTAGATAGGACCCGTTTGTCAAGTTCTTTCTATTGGAAACTCGGCGTATATTTAAATAATCTTTGCCGAGTTTCGGCCTTTCCAAGAACTCAGCAGACCACACCGTCAGACCGGACGGGGCGTTAACGGATATGCCATGTGGTACAAAGCTCTGCTGAGTTCCAGTCAGCTAAACTCAGCAAAACCTTTGCCCAGTTCCTAACTCAGCAGTACCCTGACGAGTAAGAAGTTGCCACGTGGTACGAAACTCTGCCAAGTTCCAGCCTGTTAAAACTCGGCAAAATCTTTGCCCGATATGAAACTCGATGGTACCCTGGATAGTAAGAAAATGACACGTGTAATTAACTAAGCTATGCCGAGTTCAAATCGAACGAAACTGGGCAAACGTTTTGCCAAGTACTTTATCCAGCAAACATCTGTTTAATAGATTTACCAATTCCAAAGTTTGCCGATCGTAAGTGAATCAAAACCTTCTCATTATTTCGGGGCGGGGTGGGGTGGGGTGGGGGGGGGGGGGGAGGGGCTGCTTGTGACTCTTCAGCATTCACCTAAAGTGTAGACAAATTTCAAATCTTTGGTTTTTTTTCTAAACTACATCGATCGTAGCCTCGTAGGTAACTGGCCGGTGGACGATCAATCCGAACAAACAAGTAGCAACTTAAGAGCATCTACAGCCGGACATAGCAAATATTACCCCTTAAATGCCCGCGGACGAGCCCGGTCAGTGATCGGGCGTGTCCGTTTTGACCCCCTATTTATCCATCCGCGCAACCACACTCCTCATTTTTCTTCTCATATGTTCGGTCAGTTGCACGTGATTGATGGAGATGAAAAGAGAGAAATAAAAGAATGAATAAAGAAAGAGAAAAGGTGATCCGGGATGGGGCCGTGTCCTACGTGGCAGAATGCTCGGGCGCGCCCAGGCATGTCCGCGAGCCCTCATATATTCTCCATATTTGAGATGGATATGAGCATTCACGGACAGCCCGGGCGTATGGGGATGATATGAGTGATCCGGTTGGGTCACGTTTTTCTTTCTCTGCCCTATCCAGTCACTGAGTGGGCGCGTCCGTGAACATATGAGAGATGATTTAAGGCATCCGGTTGTAGATGCTCTAACAACAAAGAAACCAAACCAAACCTAATAAGTGCGGACGATTCCCCTATATGCAGCGGCTGCGGTTACCTATCCTCTCTGGCGACTCACGCCGCCATTGAGTTCCCCCGTTCCCATCCCCCCGCGACGTTAGGTCCCTGGCCCAGTTAAGATGGCATCGCCCTCGGATGTTCACTTAGCAACAAGTGGTGGCGGCGGCGGCGTTGTCAAGGCCGATCTTGGTGATTTTTTTGATCAATTGGATCTGAACGACAAAGCTTTTGATGATGTCGTGATTGATGAGGAAGATCCGGCGTTGAAGGAGAGTGTGCGCTGGCTTGCCCTTGCTAGGGTTCACACCGAGAAAACCTTCAGCCAACCTGTGTTTTATAGAGAGATGAGGGCTTCTTGGAACCCAGCCCAGGAGATTCTTTTCCGCCCAGTTGTTCCCAACTCCTAACCTATTCGTCGTCCAGGCGGCGTATCTAGGAGATTGGGAGAGGATCATGGAGTCTGGTCCTTGGTTGTTGAGAAATTGGGCAGTTTTGCTGTGTCCTTATGATGGTTTTAGCCCAGCAAAAGAGGTGAGTATTGTGCATCTACCAATTTGGTTGCAGATTCATCGTCTCCCGGATGCTTACTGTAAACATAATCTTGTGGAGAAGCTTTTAAAGAATTCTGGGAAGATACTTGAGATGCGCCTGAATGGTAATTCCAGGGGAGATTGTGTGCGCGTCCGTGTGCGTCATGACTTTCAACAACCTCTTACAAAGTTCGTCAGTATTGTTAAAGGGAAAGAGCGGCAGGTTTTCTTGGTTCGCTATGAGAAGCTTGCTCGTTTCTGCAAAAAGTGCGGCCTCGTTGGCCATGACCACAAAGAATGTGGGTCTGGGATTCATGAGAAAAAGGACCAGAATTTTGGTGCCTGGTTGTATGCTGATTCGCCTAACCGACCGAGAACGGACAATCATACTGCTGATCCTAGCAATGGGAAACATGGCAAAGCGAGAGATGATTCTGCAGTACCAAAGAACAAGCTTGTTAACAAGGAAGTGTTGGATCCTGCGCTATCTGACACAGTGTACAGGCCCAAGAAGAATGCAATTGATTTAATGGAGGTGGACAGGTACTCCCGTAAGCGTTTCAACCTGGATCCAATGGCGAATGGTGCAGCCGGGGCTCCTGTTGGTCTTCTTGCTATGACGGATGGAAAAGGAGGCGACCTTACTATGGAGGAGCTGTCAACTAGTTCTAATGGTAAACGTACCAAGACGGACAAGAGTCCCTGGATGGAACTGTTGGAACTGCCGGGGGGTGGGGAACTGCCGGACAGTTCGTGAGGTGTTGGCCCTCGCAAAAACTAACATCCCCAAGTTTGTCTTTCTATGTGAGACAAGGCAAACTAAAGAGAAGATGGAGAAGTTTAGATGGAGGCTGGGCTTAAAGGGTTTTTGTGGTGTTAGTAGTAATGGAAGAAGTGGTGGTTTGGCCCTTTTTTGGGGCGAATCGTTAATGGTGACTGTATTGGATAGTTGTGCATGCTACATTGATGTGCAGGTGACGGACAATGGTACTGATGTCAGCTGGCGAGGTATCTTTATGTACGGCGAACCACGGGTGGAAAATCGCCATTTAATGTGGGATCATCTCTCTCAATTACGTGCTATCTCCCAAGGCACGTGGTTTGTTTGTGGAGACTTTAATGAGGCTATGTGGTAGCATGAACACCTTTCGCGCTGCACGAGATGGGAAAATCAAATGATGGCATTCCGGGATTGCTTGGAAGTATGTGAATTGGAGGATCTTGGGTTCTCTAGATTTCCCTATACATATGATAATGGTCAGCCCGGTGATAGAAACGTCCAGGTGAGGCTAGACAGGGCGGTTGTAGACGAGGCATGGCGTGATTTATTTCCGTTGGCCAAGGTGGTTCACCTAGCCTTGCCATGCTCAGACCACCGTCCGGTCCTTGTCCAGCTTCAGGTCGGCGATGAGCCTCGACGACAGCGTCCCCCACCACGATATGAAATTATGTGGGAGTGGCATTCAGCACTTCCTAGAATTATAGAGGAAGCTTGGGCAAAGAAAAGGCATGCTGGCAACTTGGGGGAGGTTGCAAATTCACTCAAGTCTGTCATGTCCAGCCTACGTACGTGGGGTGCTGAGAACTTTGGCCACATCACAAAAAAGATTGAGAAACGAAGAGCTTAACTGGATGAGTTGAAACTGAGTTCAGCTGATCGTGTCCTCATCCGTGCTAAGATGAATGAGATGGATGAATTACTGTATCACGAGGAAATTCTTTGGTTGCAGCGCTTGCGGATCACGTGGTTGAAAGAAGGCGATCGTAACACAAAATACTTCTTTCGTCGTGCTTTTTGGCGGTCACAACGTAATTATATTCAGCGACTTCATCGTATGGATGGCACTTGGTGTCATGTTCCGTCAGATATGGAGCGGAAGGCAACATCGTACTTCAAGGAGGTTTATAAAAAGATCCTACACTTTCCCCTGAGTGAGTATTGGATTGTATTCTGCCTAAGGTGTCGGCCGAGATGAATGCTTCTTTGTGTGCGCAATATATGGAGAAAGAAATACATGACGCCTTGTTCCAAATAGGGCCGCTCAAGGCGCCAGGTGCAGATGGGTTCCCAGCGTGTTTTTATCACCGCAACTGAGTTGTGCTTAAGGTTGAAATTATTGCTGCAGTCCTTGAGTTCTTTGACACAGGAGTTATGCCGGAAGGCGTTAATGATACGGCAATCGTCCTGATTCCTAAAGTTCAACATCCTAAAGAACTTAAGGATTTTAGGCCCATTAGTTTGTGTAATGTTCTTTATAAAATAGTTTCTAAGTGCATGGTTAACATGCTATGTCCTTTGCTCATGGATCTTATTTCAGATAATCAGAGCGCGTTTATTCTGGGGCGGCTGATTTCAGATAACTCCATTCTCGCTTTCGAGTGTATCCACCAGATACAGTCCTTGCGGTAGGGTGCCCCTGGTTTATGTGCATACAAATTGGATCTATCAAAGACGTATTATCGTGTGGATTGGGTCTTCTTGGACAAAGCCCTCCTTAAATGGGGCTTTGATCCGATTTGGATAGATCGCATTATGGCATGTGTTTCTTCGGTGAAATATTCTATCAAATTTAATGGTAATTATTGGAGTCTTTCACACCATCGAGAGGACTGTGGCAATGTGATCCATTGTCTCCCTTTTTGTTCCGATTTGTTGCTGACGTACTATCTACTTTGATTAGTAAGTCAATGACCGAGGATGGACTAGAAAGGATCAAGTTTTGTCGGAGAGCTCCAGTTATTTCACACCTTCTTTTCGCGGACAATTCTTTGTTATTTTTCCGCGCTTCCATGCAACAGGCAACGTTGGTGAGAGGTTTGTTGAACACTTATGCCTCGGCATCAAGGAAACTTATAAACCCTGCAAAGTGCTCCATCCTCTTCTTCGACAATTGTTTGTCGTCCGCGGGAATTAAGTCATTTCTGGAGGTGACTCAAGAGGTTTTTGATCCTAAGTATCTTGGTTTTCCTGTACCTGAAGGGAGAATGCATAAGGGGAGATTTCAAACAGTGCAAGCCCGACTTAGTAAGAGACTCGTTGATTGGACTGAACAGTATATAGCAACTTCGAGCAAGGAACTATTAATTAAATCAGTTGCACAAGCCATACCCACCTATGTGATGAGTGTATTCCGGCTGCCGATGTCTGTACTATATGATCTTACACGATTAATGCGGCAATACTGGTGGGGTGTGAAGAATGGAAAATGAAAGATGGCTTGGTTAAGTTGGGACAAGATGAGGCTACCAAAGTCCAAGGGTGGTATGGGTTTCCGTGACATGCGAGCCTTTAACCAAGCGCTGCTCGCAAAGCAGGCTTGGCGACTCCTTGATAATCTGGAAAGTTTGTATGCACGATTATTACGAGCGAAGTACTATCCTAATGGGAATTTATTGGACACAGTATGTATAGGAAACTCTTCAGCAGTGTGGAAAGGAATTGAACATGGTCTGGAATTGGTTAAAAAAGACATCATCTGGCGGGTTGGAGATGGTTCATCGATACGTACTTGGAGGGATCCTTGGATTCCTCGAGGCGATAACTTTCGGCCTGTCACACCGGAAGGGAACTGACGATTCAACCGTGTGTCTGATTTTCTTGATGATAATGGTGCTTGGATGGTGCAACGCTTGTATGACAAGTTTTGGCCGTTGGATGTCCGTGAAATTATGAAAATCCATACTTCACCGAGACAACATCAAGATTTCTTTGCCTGGCATCCGGAGAAGAACGGGAGTTTTTCCGTGAAAAGTGCGTACTACCTGGCGACGGCCGTGCATAATGAAGAGTTCACCGGCAAGGCATCGAGCACTAGTCCCGACGGGAATCGATCCATTTGGAATCTTATCTGGAATTCTTGTGTTCCTTTACGCATGAAACATATGGCTTGGCGAGCAGCGACTGGTGCATTGGCTACTACGGCGTGCATGCAGTAGGCATCTCCTGTCCCGTGGGACGTGCCCCTCTGCGGAACTGTGGAGGAAGATAGCTACCATGCATTGGTTGCATGCAACCATGCACGTAGCATTTGGGAGGCCATGAGGCGCGTCTGGTCGCTCCCTTGTGATCAGCTCCTTGTTAACAGTGGGAAAGAGTGGTTGCTAAACCCGCTGATTAATTGTAATGATGCTGAGCGCGACCATGTTCTTATGCTTATATGGCGCATCTGGCAATTACGGAATGATCTTACTCATGATAAAGAGGTTCGCCCGATGGCTGCTACGGTGGATTTTTTGGAGAGGTATGTGCAGTCTATTGGAGATGCTAGTAAGTATAGCAAAGAGGAAATTATTAAGGGTAAAATGCCGGTTGCTGATTGGACCTTGCCTGAAGTAAGAGTGGTCGCAGCTCCTAAGCTTTGGCTGCCTCCTCCCACTGATTATGTTGCTCTGTCAGTGGATGGGTCCTTTTCAGGGAGTCTGGTGCAGCGGCAGCAGGGATGATTCTCCGACATAACAATGGATTAGTTATTTTTGCTACATATCGGTTTATTTTCAATTGCAATGATGCACTGGAAGCAGAGTTACATGCAATCATGCAAGGAATGGCCCTTACTTTACAACATTCTAAACTTTCAGTCATTGTCCAATCTGATTCAAGTGAAGCTTTGTCTAGTATTACACGAGATGGACTAGTTCGTTCTGCCTATGGACATCTGGTGGCTGAAATTAAGGAGTTGGTGAAAGACAGTGGGTTTATTCCCCAGACATTATGTAGGGATCAAAATAGAGTTGCTGACTGTTCGGCAAATTATAGTCATTTAGAGTGTACCACGGCTGTGTGGTTGCACCTAGCTCCATCATGTATTGAGGATCTTTTGCCTCTCGACTGTAACTCTCTCATTATGGAATAAAACTCTCTTTTCCCCGCAAAAAAAACAAAGAAACCGAACAACCTACAGATACATGTAATGTAATGTAAAAGTACGCCTTTTTCTTTAAAATGTTGTATACGTAGTACGCACTTTATCTCTTGGCCCATAAAACCTCCGTAGTTGGCCCGTGCCCGTGCGTTTAGAATTATCGTACTATACAAGCATCGTTGGAGTCCTCTTATAAGTCGGAGGTACGGGTACCAGACCAAACAACGCCAAAATACACAACCCTAGAAAATCAAGAAACCAGGTACCGAAGCTAGGGCACGCGTACAATGGCCGACGACGGGGAGCAGGAGCAGCTGCTGGTCGTGACGGCGACAGCGGAGCCAGACGAGTGTAGCAGGTGGGCGATGATCTGCCTTCTGGCCTGCGGGACCGTCACGCTTCTCGGCTTAGCCTTCTACCTGACGGAGGACTTCGAGAGCTGTCCTGCGCCTTCCATCGTCCTCCTGCTCTCGCTTCTGTTCTTCCTCGGGGGATTCTATTTTTGCGCTCTCTGCATTATTTTTGTATTTGAACAGTTCATCGGCGGCAATCCAGCTGGAGTAATGAACATAGATAGATTGTTTAATTGACTGTCTTATGTAATAATTATTTAATTGTGCATACATGCATCGATCGATCGATTCTGCACCCGATTGATCGATCCGTTCCATAGGGCGCCCGCGCATTGTCTTGTTTTTAACCGAGAAATCGATCATCGAATTATCCGGTTGCTTAAGGGTACTCCCTCATGTTTTTTTTAGTCTACATATAAGTTTTATCCGAAGTTAAAATATCGCTATTTTGATCAAGCTTATAGAAAAAAGTATCGATATTCATAATGTCAAATTAAAATTGTCAGATTCATTATGAAATGTTGTTACAAATGTTGATAATTTTTAGTACAAATTTGATCAAAATTTACAAAGTTTAACTTGACACGAAATACACAAAGTAAAAAGGATCGAAGAGAGTACCATGCTAAAATCGTTACAAACGCCCACCCCGACGGTGGGCCTCCGGCCGATCAGGCTCACAGCAAAAACATCTCATGCCGAGAATAAAAATCATCACGAAGGTTGCACACCATGGCACCATAGGCCATCACTCCTCCTTGGAGCTGCCGGGGACCCCACACCCGGTCAAAAAAATCCTATCCAGACGGACATTTTAAACCGGCCTCAGTGCCCGGACTAAGCGTCACCCTTCATATCCAGCCGAAATATGGGGAGGCCCGGGCGCGTCTGTCAGGTCGGACCCGGCCCATGCTTGCCCACCTGACCCTGTATATATCCATCCCATCCGCTCGCCGGACCAAACCCTAGCCACTCCACTCCGCCACCCAAACTCATGTTCGGTGATAGCCGGCCTTCTTCGGCATGGCGGGCAGCGGCCCTGACTCCGACCACTCCAAATTCGTCGACTGGGGTGTCGTCCCGTGAGGGTTGAAGAAGACAAGGGTCATCCGCATTGCACTCCGCCGCTCTCGGGGGACTGCGCCCGGTCAACGTCAGGATCTGTCTGGCACGAGTCCATTGCGTCGGCGCATCGGCTGCTCGGATCCTCCAGGGCTGGGTTATCGCGGTCCCCCAGGAGCCTTCCAATCTTCCTTTCCACATCACCGATCCGTCGGAGGATGAGTGCTACCGGACCGCTGTGCCCGTCATGGGAAGGAGAGGGTTGAGGGTGGCCGAGGCCCACCTCCCAGACAACATGGCGGCGGCGCGCACTGCTCATGCGTCTCAAACATATCTATAATTTTGTTTTATTAAATGATATTATCTTATCACTTTCGTATGTTTTGTATGCCACTTTGTATTATTTTTCTGGATTAACCTATTAATTTAATGCCCAGTGTCTTTTTTTAGGGATCCCAAACTTTACTAACGTGAAACAATATTTAAAAGAATACAAAGAGGGTCATGAGGGAATATCAGCCACAAATAGCGACCCTGTGGGAGCGCTACAGAAAATTTTACAAGATTATGTGACTCCTTGTTCGAATCACGACCTTCCGACATAAAATCACATCTCTCAAAATTGGCTCTTCTTTTTACTTTTACCTTCACCACTATAATATGAGGGCCTCCAATCAATTTGTGAATGTCCTCCACCACTGCCTTGCAATCGTACGCGATCATCAAACAGTTAAAAGACAAATCAACAGCTAAAGCCAATGCCTTGCGGCAGGGCCAGGCCCATAGTTGTCCCAAACGTGCGGCCCGCACAGGGCCCATAATTTTAGAGGGCCCCAAATTTTATATGTAGGTCTAGTATTTCTAAATAAAAACAGATCGAAACCATACACGGGGCCACTGGGCTCTCGAGCTGGGCCTGAGTGGAGGCCATCGAGCGCTCGTGCCTGGTGCTCGATCTAAACTGCCTGTTATAGGCAAATTTACAAGCAGACGCCCGTTATAGGCAAATTTACAAACGGGCGCATGCAGCACTCCGCGCTGGTCGGCCCGTTACAGTGCATTCTCGTCCTAAGCAAAAAATAGGTGCGCTGACTCAGAATCGAACCATAGACCTCGCTGGAACAGATTTGTTCGTTCAACCACCGCGCCAGCAAGTGTAAATTTCTAATTTCCCAATTAAATTTTGGTGCTTTGTGTCTTTGTTAGAGATCGGTTCTTACCTTCTCGGTCAAAGATCACACTCACAGTTTAGTAGTTCAACTGGACAGGACCCAAAACTAGGTGAGTCAGATGGTTCGTCTACTTGCCAAACATTAACGCATGCACTTATTGACAAATATGGTGTGGTTAGAAAAGAAGCACCGCCGGTGTCATTCGATAATCAATTTGTTGATCCTTAGATTTTTTTTAGTGAGATAGGGCCTCATTTTTTAGTTTCGCACAGGCCCCCGGATTTTGCCCGCCCAGCTCTGCCTTGCCGCACGCTATAGTTTCGAGAACTGTCGGATCATTCACTCTCACGAGGACAATCGCCAAGGATCCGAGATATTTGCCATATTCATCTCTCCACACCGCAGCTGCTGCACCCACATCACCATCGCGAGGCATACCTCCATCGACATAGATCTTTGCATGGCCACTTGGAGGAGGCTTCCATGTGTTAAAACTTGTTATTGCATGTGCATGCCTCCGTGGTGTCACTGTTCTTGTAATCATCTTTAGGCTCTCGAACTCGGAAATAAATCTTGCCACAAAAAGATGTGTCAACATTGGAATTTGATAAATTGACTCATGTATTGCTTTTCTGCGTGCTGTCCAAATCGCCTAGAGGGTGAATGCCATCTTAATATAAAATCCACATGGGGTAACGTTTCCAACATGTTGAAGAACCAAAGTTTTGTGTGAGGTTCCCGTGACTCTACTATATGACCAGTCAACTCCTCATCACCCAACGCCCAAACACATCTGGAAGCAGTGCGGTCAATCAGTGAATGCCTCCAAGAATCAACATCACCACTGATTTGGCAATTGTTCGTGTCACTCATATTCCTATGATGTCAAACATCCTCTGACGGCAACGGGTGTTTTGCCAACCTCCAAAGAAAAGTTCTGATTTTACCGGGAACTTGTGTATGCCGAGGGGAACAAAGTTATTCTTGGACTCCGTTTGATCTTCCATTATGAGTATGGCCTCTATGGTTATGGGTGTAACCTCCCGAGTTAGGGGTAAAGCGAGGCTTCTGCTGAACTCCATAATAATACTTCCCCTGTCCATACTTCCTTTTGCGGCTCTCTATCTGCTGCTACTTACCTTCAATCATCAGAGCCCTATCTACCAACTCCTGGTACACTACTAGGGAAAACCCTAGCAGTAGCGCGGGTATTTTTCCTATCAGTAGCGCGGGACGACGCGCTACTGATAAGGCGCTACAGCTAACGTGTAGCAGTAGCGTCTGTCGTCCCATGCTACTGCTATACATGGCTAGCACTAGCGCTTTAGTGCAGAGCGCTGCTGCTAATATCTGCAGCGCTTTTTAACAGGAAGCGCTGCTGGTAAGGCAGCGCTACTGCTAACTTTGTTCCCCTCGCTACTGCTAGATTTATTAGTTTCTGTTTTTTTCTGCATATTTGTTCTGTATTTGAATAGGCTTTATACAATGATCTTTAGCATATCATACACATACAAATGTAATCATAGCATATACATACAAATAGTCTCATCAAATCATGTCATCATCATAATCATCATCCAACAGAAAGTGGTCTCTCGTCATCATCTCGAAAATAGCATTACAAGTCTCGATTACTTGCAACTACATTGTCATCCATCTAAACAATGATATACGCGAGAAGAGCTATCACTTTGAGTGAGAGCGAAACTATGCAGTACATGAGTTCGTATCCCTCTCTCGCATTAGCGTGAACCTAAACTAATTACTGCTTGTTGCTCGGAAACCGGTACACTTGGGCCTGACACTCCGGCCACTCGTCGTATATATATACTCCTGGCGTAGCACTTCTTCGCCATCGATGATCTATGCACCTGCATCATCACATGAGTCGATGATATGCAACATATATAGTTGAGCAACAGAAAGAGACAAACTTGGCAAAAATAGAAGCAACATATCATAATCATAAATAACAAAGTTGATCGTACCCAAAATGCCCTAACTAGAGTGATCGTCGCTAGTCAAGGAGGACGGTTTAATTACATCACAAATAAAGTTTCGTTGTGCATAACTCAAAGTTTCGTCATACAGAAAGTATGGACTAAACAGACACATTGTCATATATCGACAATCACTCCCACATGAAGTGCCATCCATCCAAGTCAGGGAGATAGTCCCCGAGCCTAGTGAAAGGCTTCAGGTCGAGACGCTGAGCGGCTACCCGTGTTCAGACGTCTTCCCGCGACATTTGTCCTTCTTCGTAGAACATCCCTGTTTTTTCGACGACCTCCTTCATGATGATTTGGGCAAGTTCGCGCTGGGTGTGATAGAACTCAGCTCGAAGTCGATGATCCTCGATATCCCCTACGTTCTTTGCCCATTGCAGAATATGGGCATCGCCGGATGTAGGTGACATGCGAAGGTTCTGGTGATCCCGTCTGTACTCTAGCATGTGGTGTAGGACATAGAATCCATCATTAAGAGAATCACTCGGTTGCAGGATGCAGCAGAAGTCGGTCTTATGGCCGAAGGTGGGCCTGTCGTCCCTTCTCTTCTTGTCCTTGACCTCTCCACCCCATGCGTCGTAGTAAAACATAGCACTATCGAGAACATCCTTGATGTGGGTGCAATCCTTTTTGTTAATGTTCTTCCACGAGTCCAAGTAAAGAGCGTGGGAGTATCGGGGGTAGAGGATGATGAGGACGGCGCGCCCGCCGCTGCGCAAAATAAGTACACGTCAAATTAATTAGCCTCCACCGTGCAAATGAATGATTGAAATCGAAGGAAGGATATCCGCGCGCGGATGACTTACAGGGGATGATAAGGCACGA
Source organism: Triticum urartu (assembly GCF_003073215.2). Taxonomy (NCBI): domain Eukaryota; kingdom Viridiplantae; phylum Streptophyta; class Magnoliopsida; order Poales; family Poaceae; genus Triticum; species Triticum urartu. The sequence continues at coordinate 37,726,962 of NC_053023.1, read as the reverse complement.
GAATCGTCTCCTTGTCCTTATTGGTGAGCTTGAAATTGACGATGTATTCCCTCGCGTATTCACGGTGCTTTGCGCAGACTCCCAAGAAGCCCTCGTGCATGAAGTACGGGTCAGCGACACAGATATGAGGTATCTGCTCAACCCCGAAGATGTAGTTCATGTGCAAGGCATAAAGGCGGACAAACGTAAAATCCAGCTTCTTCACATGAAACATGTCGAATATGTAATCGAATCGAAGGAAGAACTTCTCCGCGGGGAATGTGTCAACGTACGACAATTGCCGCGGAACGTTAACCACGTAGAGTGGGTATCCTGGATCTTTCGAGGCGATGAGGCATTTCTCTATCCGCAGCACAATATCATGAAGTCTCCTTAGATCGCCGAATCTGGCCCCCAGTGCTGCTTCAGGTAGGATTGGTTGACTGAGGATATGCCATTTTTCCGCACCGGGGATATCGATACGGTCTTGAACACGAGGCTGCTGAGGCGGTTGGATCATAGAAGCAGCTTTTTTGCCTTTCCTCGATCTCTTCCTAGACTTCTTTACTACCGGAAGGTCGTCCATAATACGTTCAGCCTCCGGAGACGGCAATTCAGGCACCGACTCATGATGCTCAAACCCTAAGTAGGCGCCAGTATTGACATACTGTTGAGTGTCATCCTCATCCTCATCTATGGCGACGTCACCAGCGACTAATGGAGCCTTTTCCTCACCCCCTCCGCTATCACCCAGCATGACAGCCGACGCTAATTGGGTAGGTGAGGTGTTGATGTTCATACCTAACTGCGTGCTCGTGGGTGTGCTCCCGGCCACCTCTAGACGAAGCAGACTCTTTAGCCACAACAGGACCCACCCATTGCAACAATCACCACGCCGCCGCGGGGTCTCGTCCTCATCCCCCACTAGTACCAGAGGAGGCAAATTCTCGTGGCCCGGTTTGACACTGGCCACGGAAATCTTGAAGACGTCCGGGGGGATCGGCTGGCTGTGGAACAATGGTTCCTTTGCTTCCATTATCGTCGCCTTCCCCACGTCCACCTTCTGGTCGCCGATGGTGTACAATATGGTGCACGGGGTTTCGTCGGACTGCAAAGAAAAGTCTGCGACGTGAGACATCCGAAAGGCAATGAAAACGTGAGATTATACATTTATTGAAGGGGGCCGGTGTGACAGATACCGTGAGGGCGTCGAGCTCAGCCAAAGACGAAGCACCACCGAGCACGTTCAGTGCCGGAGCCGGTGTCGGAACCGGTACCGGAGAAGGTGCAGGAGCCGGTGCGGGAGCAGCTGCAGCTGCAGGTGCTGGTGCAACGCTACTCGAGCTGCTCCCCAAGAAGTCAGCAAGGGGAAAGTACGCTGCATTTTTTCTGGATTTTGCCTGCTCCAATTGAAAATAGTCGGAACCAAGGAAGTAGACATATCTACAAGCACCTGTTTTGCGGCAGCTGCCGCTATTGCGACTGTCTCAGATGATTTCTTCTCAACCGCAATCTCAACCTTCTTGTCGATGTTTTCTTCAATTAACCTCCGTCTTTCCTTTCTCTCCTCCGTGGTCTCACGGTACTACTTCTTCCACGTGGCACCGTCTCCGACACCGTGCACGCGTCCATACGACGGTCGAGTCTCCACCGGGAGTTGTTTCAATATGTTCAACGCCCGGTTGAATGGAGTGTCCCACTCGGGCCTCGCCAACGCCTCAGATGGCGAGTCGCTTTCGGCCGCAATCCTGTGCTGCTCTCTCTGCAAAAGGCACAAGGATCGTTTACAAATATGACTAATGTGCAGTCGAATTGATCAGAAACTAAAATTACCGCGTTCGTGAACTCTGTCGTGACCGCGTTCGTCTCGAAAATCTTCTTCACTGGGTCCCAACGGTGCCAGGCCCTAAGGACGTCACGCTCCTGCGGGACGGTGAACTCCGCCAAGGGGTCTGGGATGCCCAGACTCGCCACTACAAAAAAATACACTTTCGTGATGATACGTGTTTGTCACAGTAGGTCGCGTTTTCTGTCATGCATGTACATCCATGACAAATTTATGACAGAATCAAGATAGTCATACCTGTGCCGTCGTAGAAGTGTTCCATGACATTGCCAAAATTATCATCATGGAAGTGTCCACTTCCATGACGATAAATCGCGCGTCACAGAAGTTCTTTCGTCAAGGGTGACCGACACGTGGCATCCATCGTAACGGAACGCCGTTAAGCTATCGGGTCGGATTTTGGATCCGATAACCCGTTAACAGCCACGACCAATGCCGATTTTCCACGTGTAAAATTCTCATTGGCTGACGGATCCACGCATCAGCTCCGCATTGGCACAGGTGTCACTCATCCAACGGTCGAGATGGGCCTATGATATGTTGACATGTGGACCGGCCCAAAAGTGGCCCACAAAGATTAAATGGGCCGGCCCAACCGAAGGCCCATAAGATTTAGCGGACCATAATGGGCCGGCCCAGCTAAAGGCCCACAAAATTTAGCGGACCATAATGGGCCAGCCCAGCTAAAGGCCAACACGATTTTGCAGACCATAATGGGTCGGCCCAGCTAAAGGCCCACAAGATTTTGCGGACCATAATGGGCCGGCCCAGCTAAAGGCCCAACATTCTCTGTCAAATCGGCCCGTCAACGGCCTGTCCTAAACTTGTCATCAACGCGACCCATGGTCACTTCTGGCCTGTTAACATTCCGCTAAGTAATTGGGCCGAATTACGGCCCGGTGTATTTCCGGCCTGTTAAAGGTCCGGCTTCATTTGGGCCCATTTACAGGCCATCAAAACTTTTGGCCCATAAACGACCATGAAGGATTTGGGTCATATTCGGCCATGTCTGACATTCGGCCTGTTAGAGGCCCACTATAGCTTTGGGGCACTTTCGGCCTGTTGTCATTTTCGGCCTGTTAACGCCGTACGTAAACCATGGGCCATATGTGGCCCAACGTCATATTGGGCCCATTAACGGCCCATATAAAAATGATGATAATCTAGCCCGACCGAAGTTCCGGCCTGTTAAAGGCCCGTGTATTAGGTCGGTGCATTTACGGCCCGTCTGAATTTCGGCCTGTTAAAGTCCAGTGGGTTATTTGGCACAATCAGGGCCCAATCTCACTTTCGGTCTATTAAAGGCCCATGTATTTTATGGGCTTGAGATATTTACACCTGTAAACGGCCTATTTTTACTGAGGGCCCAAATTATGTTTAGGCCTGTTAAAGGTCCAGTATGGGCACAGGCCTACCAGAAAAATATGAAAGCTTATGCCGATTTAGCCCCAGATATTTTTAGTGGGCTACATGCCAATTTCGGCCCGTAATCGTTTTTAGCCCAATTGGAATGGGCCCGACGAATGTTGGCATGTTGGGCTCCTACGAAGCTTTCGGCCGAATACATTACTAAGATAAACCTACACTATACAAAAAAAGCGTCGTAATTACTGCAGCCTGAGGCAGCATCATATATGTTGTATCACAACAAAATAAATTCCAACCATACAACAAAAGGCCTGTTGGCATAAAGTTTACAGTCCTTCCAGATAAAAGCACCATCAGATGTATAGAAGCACAGATCATTTGACCTGAGTGCTAATGTTTCAGGCTGTAGAATCTGATGGAGCAGCACGATCTCCACCTTTTTCCGCCATTGCTCTTGAACAACGAAGCGAATGTCTGATAGTTTGATTTCAAAACCATTCATATCTTGACGACATTTCTCAACCACTATTCTTGTTTCCGAAACAACGTCCATTAGGGATTGTACTTATGTCTGGAGCACAGATATATCACTCTGTCTAGCAGGAAGATTTTGTTCAGTACGCGATTTGGACGATGTTACCTTGACAACCAACCCAGAATTATGCAGGAAGGTGCTTTTTGCACTGTTAGTGGAGAGATACTGACGCACTGCAGCAAGAGGAGACATTGTGCCTATAGTAGCCTCGTCACCTTCAGGTGGTTGTGGCTGTTCAATCATTTGTTCCATAGCTTCCTGAAAGTTTGAACTTGTAGATTAGTGTACCAGATAAGTTACTAATGAGATAAAAACAAACAAAGTAGGTTAAACGTTTATACATAACTTATTTTGGTGAACTACTGTAATACATTAGCATGTATTGTAGTGCCAACTACATAATAAAATCACTTTCGGAACATATGTCCATGTAGCATGCCTACTGTATTGTCTATTTCCTCACATTCGTTGACATCTAAGGATAAAAAGACATGGTTTAAAGTAGGATGAACATAGTACGACATCATCCATATCATGGGAAAGCAGATATAAAACAAACAGGCTATTTTATTATTGTGTGCGCATGTGAGCATAACAACTAGATTACAGATCAAGACCAAAAGAATATCCTTCATCTCTTTTAAACCATGTAAGGTGAAATGATACGTTAAGACAACTGTGAATAAAAGTGAACAGAGTAACTGACATTGGCTGCAAACCAAGTAGTTAAATGAACACATCACAGTACCAATCAGTTCAAGGCAGGAGGAGTAAGGACTTACAACAGTGGCTTGAACTGGTGTGCTCATGCCCTTCATCTTGCTGGTGTGGCAATCCTTGAAGATTTGCACTGCATTCAGTTCAGGTTCTTTTTGGTCTGCACGGGATTTCCTCTGTATTTGGAACAAGTCAATATAGATACGATAATATGGCACAAAAAAGAAGGAAGTAGCAGCTATTTACAAGAGCCTCGCAGTGTGCAATATAGCTACGAGATCATGTGGTCTGTTGGAATTTCACTTTAGAACGGTTAGTTTTGTTCTTCAAACAGTTAGCCTAGAAGAAGATACACTTGTAAGGCACAACATAAATACAAGTTCAATATGTGGTCTGATCAAATACATACAGCCTACCTGATACTTTGGATCAGACCAGTGTTTAACGAGGGCTGTCTAGTCTTCATCTGTAATATATTCCACTGGAGATGTTTGGGCGATTTCATTGTTAGACTTGCCTTCAAAGTGAGATTTTCTAAGCTGGTACCGATACTGTCGCAGAGCAGACTGAAAAACATGAGTGCATGCTTGTCTAGTTGCATCATCTTTCGGATCCAACTTGAACCTCATCTGTTGAAAAAAGAATGTGAGTCTTATTAGGAGGAAGCTAGAAAGTATGGGACAGAGCAAGACAATATTACTAATTGCGATGAATAACATTACTTACGGATAAATGGTCAAGGAAGGTGTTAAACTGGGTATTGTCTTTCTCATTCCTGTACTGGATCCATCTTGGGAGGATACGTGCATGACACCTAACGGCAACGACTGCCTCTGATACTAACTTGGCTGACTCTGTAGCATCACGTGGCCTTTTTAAACCTGCCTCAAAATGGATCTCCATTCTTCCTCCTTTAGATTTTGTTAATCTGTCAAGCATTATCCTAGATGTCTGTTTCCGCTTGCGCCGTGGTACTAGTTCAACAACGAATATGGAAAGTGTTAGTGTACATCAAACTGTGAGAGTACATATAAAGGAGCATGCAACTGCAACTTGACTCGGTCAGGTACCGTCTTGGTGTTGATGCTCATGAGGTTCATCTGATCTTGCGAAGTCCTGTTGTGTCAGCAGTGCTTCGGAAGTAGTGTTAGGTGTGAAGGCAGCCTGGAAACTAGCCAGTTCCGGAGCAAACAAACGAGTAACTGGTTGAGATGCTGGTACAGTTGAAGCGGATGCTGCAGCTGGTGGAGCAGGTGATACTATGTTTGTAGATTTAGCTGGTGGACTTGGACCTTCTACTGCACTATAAGTACCAGCAGAATCTTGACGGCAGAACCTTTTCCGTTTCACCCGACGAGTAACAGCACTCCCTACTATATTATTTTCCTTGCTCTTTTTTGACTTTGCCATGTCAAGCTGTACCCACAACACAAAAGAATAAAATCACTCTTCAGAACTCTTTGATGCATGATACAGACAAGCAATACTTTGATATAAGACAACCGTATGAGGATGGAATATGTAAGAAAAACAGGACGGCATGACATATTCACAGCTATGATGTGCAAACTAAGCAGAAGGATTTTCAAGAAAATAGAAGTAATGCAAGCTAGACACCATATGAAAGATGCAACCAATATTACTCTGCCAAGTTAAAAGTGTCTTGTCATAAGTGGTAATTCGAAAAATTAGAAGCAGTACAACGTAGAAATCAATGTAAGATGCAACCACTATCAAACTGCCATGTTAAAGCGTCCAATCATGAGTGACTGATGCGGGATACACAACAGTAGTACTTTGATGTAAGAACATGGTATGATAGATAGATGCAGTGTATTCTAGAAATAGAAAGCCATGTCATATGCACATGTATAACGTATAAACTCAGCAGGTGCAATTTAATCAAAATAGAAGAAATACAGGCTAGACAACATATGCAACATGAAACCAATTATCACACTGTCAACTTAGAGCAAGCACCTGCGATGGTGGAGTATGGGAGATGAACTCATCATGTAGACTTGGGACTTCAACTTCATTAGCAGTAGCAGTGGAAAATCTAGAGAGTCTCTGTTTGCGTCGGTGCGGAGGACCACCAACATCCCCTAACTTACTCTTTTCCTTCCTATTTTCTGATATTGCCTTATGAAGTCAAAACCACAACAAGATGAATGAACTTAGCTCTGCATAACTGGTTGATGCATGATACAGATGAACACTACTTTGATGTAAGGCAAGCGCGGGATAGGAGGATGGAATATATACAAAAAAAGACAGCGTTTCATATTCACACGTATGATAGGAGGATGGAATATGTATGAAAAAACAGTAAGCGAAAGGCATTTCAACAAAATTAGAAGAAATGAAAGCTAGGCACCATATGAACATGCAACCAATATCACTCTATTAGGTAAAAAGTGTCTCGTCGTAAGTGCAATTTCAAGAAATTAGAAGCAGTACAAGCTAGAAGACAATGCAAGATGCAACCTACATCACAGTCCCAAGTTAAATGTGTCTTATGGGTAAGTGATCGTTGCAGGTATAAGTTGTAAGCTATGCAGATGCAATTCAACATAATCAGAAGCAATACAAACTAGACATCATACGGAAAACGCAACCACATATAACAGTTCCAAGTAAGAGCAAGCACCTATGATGGTGGAGTAGGGGAGATGTGCTCATCATGTACACGTATGTTCTAGAAACAGGAACACGTGTCATATTCACAGGCATTATGTGTAAAGTAAGCAGATGCATGTCAGGACCCCGATTCCAAGTCACATCGATCTAGCTGGTAACACCTCATATCACTTTGCGGCCTCACGCACGGTATTCCCACGGGTGTCGCCTTACCATGGCCCGGGACCGTTTGCGCCTTTTGGCTCACGTATATGATAGTGTCGCTAGCATCCATATGACCGAGAACCCGGGCCGACATGGCTAGTCGTGAACCCAAAGCGGCACTAACCCATGGGGATAGGCATACATGAATCAACTTCGAGCATGTCGGTCAGCAGCGTGTGAATCCGGGCTGTAGCACTGGGCAAACAGGACTCCGGGAACCCGGGCTGTAGCGGGCTAGGCAGGACTCCGGATGTCACCGCGTGACATTTCCCCGAAGGGACAGACACAGGAATGAAGTGAAACACATGCCGGCCAGTCAAGTGTCCTGAGCAGTAGTGCTGGGCTAGCAGGACTCCGGTGAACCGGGCTGTAGCGGACTACTATGGCTCATGGAAGCACTAGACTACATTTCCCCATAAGAGAGGCTGCCAAGGATAAACAACTAGATTGTCGGATCCCACACATACCAAGCATTTCAAACATACACACAATATGCTCGATATGTGTAAATACAACATGGCATCACAACATAACTCTACGACTCAAGTATGTATTCATTAGGCTCCGAGGAGCGAGATATTACAAACATGGGTCTCATGACCCAACATTCAGAGCATACAAGTCAAAGCACATGCGGAAGCTTAACATGTCTGAGTACAGACATCTTCAAATGAAAAAGGCTGAGAAGCCTGACTATCTACCAGATCCTGCCGAGGGCACAAGATCGTAGCTGAGGTATCAAGCTAAACATCAGAGTCCACACAGAACTACTAGCGAGACTGACGTCTCTCTGCAAAAACATAAAATAGGCAAACATGAGTACAAATGTACCCAGCAAGACTTACATCAGAACTAACTACATATGCATCGGTATCAACAAAGGGGGTAGTGGAGCTTAACTGCAGCAAGCCAGCTTTGACTCAGTGGCTAACCTGAACTACGACTGCAAACAACTCTTTTGAGGTGGCACATATGAGTCCACATATTCACCATATCAATACACCACTATGGATCCGCTCCCGTCTCCCTACGAGAACGCCATCCATAGCACTCACGCTTATCTTGCGCATTTTAGAGTATCCACTTTCACTTGTCTATGAACTGTTATAGGCAACCCAGAAGTCCTTTACCGCAGACACGGCTATTCGAATAGATCATATTAACCCTGCAGAGGTGTACTTCTTCACACACGCTCTCGCCACTTACCACCATGTACACGTCGTGTATCTCGGCCACCTTCAAGCGGAAGCCTGGCGAGGGAGTCAGCCACGACCTGACTAACCACACAAATCTCTAGTCCAGGTTTATCGCCTATTCGGGTTCCATCCGCGAGGAGATCCGGCCGGAGTTTCGCTCACAGCCCCAAACGATGTGTGCAGGGTTCCTGAGACACCAAACGGGTTCCCGGTACACCGTGCCACGTGCCTACCGCAACACAGCCCACCCCTCAGGTCAGCGCTGCGTACGGCCCCCAGCATACTACAAACACCAGAAACTATTTGCAACTCCTGGACAGAGGACAAGGGCAGTTAATAAGTCGAGGGGGTCCATTGGTTTTGGGCCCAATGCATGGTAGTAACTGTTTCATGGATCACAAACATAGAACTCAGTTCCTGAGGACGGCCTCAATGAGACAACCCACCATGTACTCCTACATGGCCTCTCACCGCTACCTTTACCAAATCGTGTTCACACACTTAGCTCACACACAATAGGACATGTTTACACCATTCCAATTCATTCTCGATGAATCAGACCTGACTCAACTCTAAGCAGTATCAGCCATGACAAACAAGCATGAATGAGTAGGCACATCAGGGCTCAAACAACTCCTACTCATGCTAGTGGGTTTCATCTATTTACTGTGGCAATGACAGGTCATGCAGAGGAAAGGGGTTCAACTACCGCAGCATGTAACAGATGAATCGTTGTTGTCCTAATGCAGTAAAAGAGAGCAGGAGCGAGAGAGTGGGATTGTATCGGAATGAACAAGGGGGTTTGCTTGCCTGGCACTTCTGAAGATAGTATAGTTCTTCATCGGTGTCATCAAACTCATCATCGGCACCACGTCTATCGAGAGGGGACAAATACCGGCAAACAAGGAAGAACACAATCAATGCAATGCAACAATATGATGCATGATCATGGCATGGCAATATGTTGTGGTTTGAGCTAATGCAACTAGCAACATGTTAAATGGAGTTGGTTTGAACCTTAGGTTCAAATTCAAACTCCATATGTGAGATTTTAAATGCCATTCATATGATTTGGCCTAAACAGCAACTTTAAGTTGTTCCAACACGCATGAAAATGGTACAGATGGATAGATTGCATTTTTCTGATAATTTTTCATATATAAATTATTTCATTCTAAGTTATGGTTGATTTTCTAAGATTTTAGAAGTTTAGGCAATTTTCTGGAATTTTCTGAATTATTTTAAATCCAGAAGTTTATTAACTGCGTCAGCATGACTTCGGTGTGACGTCAGCAAGTCAACAGGGGCGGCCCAGGTCAAACTGACCGGTGGGTCCCGCATGTCAGTAGCTAAACTAAACTAGCTAGGTTTAGTTAACCCTAATCTAGGTTAGTTAGCAGGGCGGCCCCACCTGTCATTGAGCCAAGGGAGGTCAAACCCCTGGTCAGCGGGGTCAAAGCCGCCGGACTTGGTCCACGGCTCGACACCGGCGACGACAGACACGGCGGAGGGCGTCGGGTTTTGCCGTCCGGTGACCAAACAAGCGGCGGAGAGGCTCTACGCGTAGCTGGCGCTCTTCCGCATCCAACGGGACCGGAGTCAGCGGCTGGGGTGGCCGGAAACGGCGGCGGCCGGAGCTCGGGCGCCGACCAACTCGACGCTACGGTGCACTAGGGGAGGAACTGGTGGCTGCTACGTGCTCCTGGGGAAGTACTCAACACGGGGACACGCTCAGGCGCGAGCTATGGCGTCAGTAGCCGCGGTGGCGCCATGGCCGGCGGTAGTGAGGTCTCAGGCTTGGCGCAAGCGACAGCAAGAGGGGGCAAACGAGCACGGGGAGAGAGGGGTTCGGCGTAGTGGCTCACTGCGGTTGTAGGGGGCGTCGAAGTGGGCTCGGGGAAGCACGGACGGCGTCATGGCGTTGCCGGCGATCTCGGCGAAAAGAGGGAGAAGAAGGCGATGCAGGCGGCGATGCAGAGCGGCCGAGCTCACGTGACTCATCGAGGAGGAAGAGGGCGTCGTGGCGGAGCTTCTTGGCGCGTCGGCGGGGCATGGGGTGGCCGGTGGCCGCGGCAGCAGCAAGCGGCGGCGACGGGCTCGCTCGGCTTCAGGAGAGGGAGCGAGTGAGGCGAGGCAGGGAGAGAGGGGAGCGGTCGAGGGGGTCCAGGGGTCTGCGTGGCGATGCCAGAGTCGTCCAGAGCGTCGGGGGGTGCACGCAGGCAGGCAGGAGGTGGCCAGCGCGCGTCGGGCACACGCCCGCGTCCTCCTGGCGGGGTGGAGAAGACGACTGGCAGCTGGGCTGCACAGTAGCGGGCCGTGTGGGTGGGTTGGCCTCTCTGGTGGGCTTCACAGGTGAGGCCGGGTAAGTTCTCTCTCTCTCCTCTATTTTTTTGTTTTCTATTATTTTTGTAACTTCAGGCTTTATTAAAAATGCCAGGGCATTTCCAAAAATCATAAGACTAATCATGGCTACTGCTTAGAATATATCCAACAGTAAACATTTTAGTTTATGATTATTTGAGCAGTTAAAATATTTTATAGCATTTAAATGCCGAAATGCAAATACTATATGATTTAATTCAGTGACCCTCTGTTGTCCTAGAAAAGTGTGCATCATTTTTGTCAGGGGTTCTAGACCAAGGCAAGAATGATGAACATTTTAGAAGGGCATTTCAGGTTCATTGAAAAAGTATTTTTTTAATAACCCTAATTGGCTTAAGTGGTGGTGGGGTTTTCTGTCATCCCCAATTCAAAATTAATAGGAATTGAAAATGATGCATGGATGCAATGCCACTAATTACAAGAAGATTTCTAGGGTTGTGACAATGCAATTCAAGTTAGAAGCAATACAAGCTAGACATCATACGCAACATGCAACCACATATAATAGTGTCAAGTTAGAGCAAGCACCTGTGATGGTGGAGTAGGGGAGATGTGCTCATCATCTACACAGCTACGTTGACTGTCCAGCCTTGTGTTGTCTTGTGAATCTTGTTGGGAGGATGGCGGAGTAGAATCTATAGAGACCCCCTGTTTGAGTTGCTCCGAAGGACCACCATCATCCACTACCGGACTAATTTCCTTCAGCTGTAATGATTTTGCATTGTGAAGTTAAACTTATAAGAAAAAGGAATAAAATTCGCTCTTCAGAACTCATTCATGCATGGTACTGACGAACACTACTCGGATGGAAGGCAAACACATGATGCGAGGATGGACTAGGTATGAAAAACAGGATGGTGTGACATATTCACACCTATGATGTGGTAACTAAAGAGAAGGCATTTCAACAAATTAGAAGCACTGCAAGCTAGACACCATATGAAAGATGCAACCAATATCACTCTGCCAAGTTCAAACTGTATGGCATTTCAACAAATTAGAAGCAGTACATGCTAGAAATCATATGCAAGACACAACCAATATCAAAGTGGCGACTTAAAGGTGCCTTATCATAAGATATAGTATGTACCAAAAACAGGAAAGCGTGTCATATTCACATGTATCATGTGTAAGCTAAGCAGATGCAGTTTACACTAATTAGGAGCAATACGAGTGAGGGAGTCCTGGATTAGGGGGTATTCGGGTAGCCAGACTATACCTTCACCGGACTCCTGGACTATGAAGATACAAGATTGAAGACTTCGTCTCGTGTCCGGATGGGACTTTCCTTGGCGTGGAAGGCAAGCTTGGTGATGCGGATATTCAAGATCTCCTACCATTGTAACCGACTCTGTGTAACCCTAACCCTATCCGGTGTCTATATAATCCGGAGGGTTGTAGTCCGTAGGACAACCATCTTCATACACAATCATACCATAGGCTAGCTTCTAGGGTTTAGCCTCGTTGATCTCATGGTAGATCTACTCTTGTACTACCCATATCATCAATATTAATCAAGCAGGAGTAGGGTATTACCTCCATCGAGAGGGCCCGAACCTGGGTAAAAACATCGTGTCCCTTGTCTCCTGTTACCATCCGGCCTTGACGCACAGTTCGGGACCCCCTACCCGAGATCCGCCGGTTTTGACACCGACATTGGTGCTTTCATTGAGAGTTCCTCTGTGTCGTTGCCGTTTAGGCCCGATGGCTCCTTTGATCATCGACAACGACGAGGTCCAGGGTGAGACTTTTCTCCCCGGACAGATCTTCATCTTCGGCGGCTTCGCTCTGCGGGCCAATTCGCTTGGCCACCTGGAGCAGATCGAAAGCTACGCCCCTGGCCATCAAGTCAGGTTTGGAAGCTTAAACTACACGGCTGATATCCGCGGAGACTTATCTTCGACGGGTTCGAGCCACTGCCAAGCGCGCCGCACTACCTCGAGGGGCATGACCTAGCTCTGCCTCCAAACAGTGTCTTGGAGGCCGCACACGCACCGGTTCCGACCCTAGACTCGGGGCCTATTGCGCCAATCGAGGATGAGCGGTTGGACATCACCTCGGGGGCTGCGATCTCAAAGGCAATCGAGCCGAACGCCAGCCCCGCATCCCGCGTGACCCGTGACTCCGAGGGTCCAGACTCTTATCCGGACTCCGAACCCCCCGTGCCCCTACCAATCGAATCCGATTGGGCACCTATAATGGAGTTCACCGCCGCGGACATCTTTCAGCACTCGCCTTTTGGCGACATCCTGAATTCTCTCAAGTCTCTCTCTTTATAAGGAGAGCCCTGGCCGGATTGCGGTCAGCGAGGATGGGATACGGACGATGAAGAAATTCAAAACCCACCCACCACCCACTTTGTAGCAACCGTCGACAACCTAAACGACGTGCTCAACTTTGACTCCGCAGACATCGACAGCATGGATGACGATGCAGGAGATACCGATGAACCAACGCCCATAGGGCATTGGACAGCCACCTCATCTCACGATGTGTACATGGTGGATACCCCTAAAGGAAATGACAACGAGGAAAAACGGGATGGAACGGGAGATCGACCCCCCGGAAAGCAATCAAAGCGTCGGCATAAACGCCGACCCAAGCCCCACCTCGATAGAAACCCGGCCATAGAGCAGGACAAGCTGGCAGACCACGAGCACGGCTTAGAGCAGTCGTCCGAACAAGGCAACACGGATAGAGAAACCGAAACTCCCTCCCCCGGCGAAAATGGCATTCCGGACGACCTTACGCCGGATAAATCCATGGAGCAGAAGAGTCTCCACAAGAGGCTCGTTGCAACTGCACGCAGCCTGAAAAAGCAGAAGCGGAAGCTAAAGACAGCAGAAGATGCACTCCGGATTAGATGGAGTAAAGTAATCAACACCGCAGATAAATACGGCGACGGTCGCCGTACTAAAAGCTATCCGAAGAGAAAGCTACTGCCTGAATTCGACGAAGAGGCCGTAGAGCCCTCGCATTCAAAAAATAAGAAAGCCACACGGTCGGATAGACGGCCCCATAAAGCGGCAAGCGGCGCCGCACTTAAATCGGCATGCGACCCACACATGGATTCGCATCATGCCCCAGTCCGGTCCATTTATGGGCCAAGAAAGCAAGCTCTCGCAAGCAATGCAATAAAGCCATCGTCAGAATCCGGCACACCCAAATACAGGGGCGCCGCACACCCCCTATGTTTCACCGATGAGGTTCTGGACTATGAATTTCCAGAGGGATTCAAACCCGTAAACATAGAGGCATATGATGGAACAACAGACCCTGGAGTCTGGATCGAGGATTATATCCTCCACATACATATGGCCAGAGGAGATGATCTCCATGCCATCAAATATTTACCACTTAAGCTTAAAGGGCCAGCCCGGCACTGGCTTAAAAGCCTTCTTGAAAACACAATTGGAAGTTGGGAAGAGCTCGAGGATGCTTTCCGAGCAAATTTTCAAGGGACCTACGTCCGTCCTCCGGATGCAGACGATCTTAGTCACATAACTCAACAGCCCGGAGAATCAGCTCGGCAGTTCTGGAATAGGTTCCTCACTAAAAAGAATCAGATAGTCGACTGTCCGGACGCCGAAGCCTTAGCAGCTTTCAGGCATAATGTCCGAGACGAATGGCTCGCCAGACACCTCAGCCAGGAAAAGCCAAGAATAATGGCCGCACTAACAAGCCTCATGACTCGCTTTTGCGCAGGAGAGGACAGCTGGCTGGCAAGGTGCATCCCCAGTGACCCAAGTACATCCGAAACTAGGGATGGAAACGAAAAACCGTGACGCAACAAGGATCGTCGCCGGACTAAAGAAAAAAGTCCGAAGAGCACGGCAGTTAATGCCGGATTCAAATGCTCACGACAAAATCAGACAAAACCACCCCTTCAGGATAACAGGGATGATCCGTCCAACCTAAATAAAATCCTGGACAGGATATATCAGATACACAGTACTCCTGGGAAGCCTGCTAATCATACCCACAGAGATTGTTGGGTTTTCAAACAATCCGGCAGGTTCAACACCGAACACAAGGGGCTCGACACACCAAGCGAAGACGAGGACGAACCCCAGAAGCAGAGCACCAGGAAACAAAAGAACTTCCCACAAGAAGTAAAAACAGTGAATCTACTTCAATAACAAAATGGGCGGCGCCCATAAAGGCACGCACCACACGACCTATCCCCAAAGGGTCCCGCCACTGGTTGTTAAAACCAATCATTTTCGATCAGCTAGATTATTCTAGAAATATCAAGAATGCAGGCTGGACTGCCTTGATACTCGATCCAATAATCGGCGGACTCCGTTTTTCAAATGTCCTTATGGACGGCGGCAGTGGACTAAACCTGATATATCAGGATACAATCCAGCACATGGGGATAAACCCAGCAAGAATCCGCCGTAGCAAAACCTCCTTTCAAGGGGCAACACCTGGTCCGGATACCCGTTGTATGGGTTTTCTCCGGCTCGAAGTTATATTCGGCTCGGCCGATAACTTCCGCTGTGAAAAGCTGACCTTCCATGTCGTCCCGTTCTCAAGTCGCTATCAAGCACTACTGGGACGCGAAGCTTTCGCTCACTTTAACACGATACCGCATTATGCATCCCTCACGCTTAACATGCCCGGTCCACGAGGCATCATTTCTTTAAAGGGGAAGCACTAAAGTGCGCCTCCCCCAAGCGGAGGACTGTGCGGCCACTTTGACAGCCCCACAGTAAAATGGCCTCACCGGCCAAAAAACTTCGAACTAGGTCACTAAAGACCACGACCGCGGATTGACAAGTTCGGTACAAAATCATCATTGATGCAGGCTTAGTGGCCTTATACCCCCGCACTAGGGGCTACATGCAGAGACAATAAAGCTCAACTTTATATAAACTTACTTTATACCTTGTTTATTTTCAACTTTTGTCCAGCACGACCCGTTTTCAACTCAGTTCCTCTCTTTTACAGATGAACGTCGCGTGGCGCCCGTCCAGGATACACAGGCGCAGACGTGCAGTAGGGACCCGTCCTAAAGGATTCTTTTTAGATTAAGACCCTGCGTAAACCTTTTTTACTGTCTCTTGTTGCTATACATCCCCTGGTTTTTTCCGATATAACCAAGGAGGAGGCTGGCATATTGGCATGTGGCCACGTCAGAATTTCTTGCTCGTACCTGGACACTAGGGGCTTTTCTTTTTAAAGAGTGTTGTTTCGCCCGCACTCATAAAGACAGAACACCTTAGGGAGTGTTCGGCGTCGCGAGTTTTGGCATTATATGCATCAGCTCCGAATCATGTCTTTGGTCAAATGTTGGGTTGCCCGGCTCCTGAGTTCGGCTACCTTACGTTCCGCTCTATCGGCTAAGGTAGCACCAGGAGAACTACTGCGATTGTGCCCCTGTTCGGACGGGCGAGCACCTCAGTAGAGAAAGCTGAAAACTGACTGTCATGATGTAGCGTGAGACTGGTCAGCCACTCGATGACCTATCGGAATCTATCGGATTCCTCTGTTTTAACGAAGGGCCGCTTCCCGGTCAGGCACACACGCGCCCCGAACTCGGGCGAGCGCAGTCGCCACCAAGGGGCTACCTAAATAGCCCCACTGTCAAGCTCCTATGGCTAAGTGAAAGTGTTAAAGCATTATAGTCCGGTTGCCTGGCCCGCTACGCCATCACCTCCTTTGTAGGACCAAGATGTTGGGTTAAGTGTGAACATGCGTCTTCTGCGAGCACCCCCGCACTATGTGCATGGGGGTTGAAGCCAACGACTGCCATCTTTCAGATTATATATATTTTTTAAAATGGCCGCACAGGAGGTGTTCCCAATACTTGAAGGCACAAGTATAAAAAGGCCACTACAGTTTATCAAAATATTACTTTATCATTACATATGCTATAATAACATAGCATCTTTCGAGCACTGCGTCTCTATTATACGAGCGCCTTCAAGAACTTCCTGAAAATAGTGCTCGGAGGTCACTCGGCTTTTGTCCGAATCCTGGGACGCATCAAAGGTGGCCTCCATCTCTGCCCAGTATGTCTTGACACGGGCAAGAGCCATCCTGGCGCCCTCTATGCACGCTGACCTCTTCATTGAGCCATTGAGCCAAACGATCGTCCACTGCCAGTGGACGCTCTGGATTGTGAAATTGCAACCAGAACAGCTTTTCCACTTCGCGATCTTCCTGATCTCGAAAGTGTTCGGTCGCATATGCAGCACTCGCTGCCAAATCCAGATAGGTATCCTCCACACTCCACATCCGGTCCAACGGAGCAAACTTCGGATCGAAAAATTTTCTTTGCAGCATGAAGGGCTTTCCAGCCGCAATCTGTTCGGCCTGACGCAGCTCCTCCTTCGTGGCTCTCATCGCAGAGCGTGCGTCCTTGACATCAGCAACGGCCTTTTCAAGGTCCGTCTGTCTCGCCCGGTCTTCCTTCTCAAGAAGTCTGCAACGGTCTGCAGCGCCCTTTAACTTTTCGGCCATTCCGGCCATCTCTTCCTTGCTTCGGCAATGAGCAGCCCGTTCAGCTCTCAGCTCTTCAAGGGCTTTCTTGGCAACCGCATCACTTTTTCTGGCTTGTTCTTTCGCTTGGGCAAGTTCTGCCCTAAGACCCTCCACGGCGGCCGCACCATCTGCGTCAAGCACACAAACATCATAAGACACAGGCATAAAGCTCTTCTTACCTAATGTCGCCCGAGGGATTACATACCTTGAGCCTCATCAAGCCGCTTGTTGACAAGCGTGATGTCGGCATCTGCCACGTCCAGTTGCCGCTTTAGTTCGGCAAAATCATCAGTTCGGCTTGATTCCAGACACCCTGCAGCCTACATTCAAAGGCGACATCTTAGACCTGGGATTATGATCCTCCGCGTGCCGTCATTTCTTGACGACGCGCCGAGTCTCAGGGGCTACTATCTACACAGGGCGCATCTTATTTATGCGCAACTGACAAAAGTGTACATTATCTAATATACCTCAAAACCCGTCAGTAAACTTTTGATGGCATCACGCAATCCGGTCTCTGCGGATGAGATCCTTTCAATCACCGTGCCCATCAATGCACGGTGCTCCTCCGAAATAGAAGCTCGCCCCAGCAGAACCTTTAGCTCCTCCAGCCGAGCACCAGACGGTGCCGGACTTGTCCCATGACCTCTTTCGAAGGCCGGACGTGGAGAACCTCGGGGGGCCACATAGCTATCTTCCGCCCTTGCCGGATTCGGAGAAACCCGCCGCGACGACACCTCAGGGTCGCCCTCCTTGCTAGGTGGTACGGCGGGAGGAGGCGTCCCGCTCTCCATCATCTCCGGAAGGAGATCCCCCGAAGACGAGCTCTGCTGAGAAGGGCTGAGGTCCGAGCTACAAGGTAAGAATTTGGTTAATCTTCTCAGATATAAATCAAGGATTTCTCTCACCCCTCAAAAAGAAAATCTTTCTTTACTTACGGCTCGCTGGAGGGCTGATCCCCTTGAGTGCGTAGTCCGGCCGAGGAACTCCCCGGCGTAGGACCCTCTGACGAGGATTTTTCCCCCGCTTTGAGGCCATGGTCTCCGGATCATCAGAGGTGGCTCTCTTCTTCCCCTTAGGAGAGGAATTGTCGGTTCCTCCCTTCGGAACGACCTCCTTCTAGGAGGCCGTAGTTTCCTTGTCCTCCCCCTTGCTTCCCTCCAAAGGCACTATCTCTAGCATCCTTACCAGCACGGGATCCGGCCTGGTTTCGGGAAGGGGAGTCGGACACCTGATCAGCTTTGCCTTCGCTATCCACTCCTGTTTAAAAGTACAGATCTTTTAGGGGCAAGTTTATGACGATTATACGGATAGAAGGTCCAGGCACAAGGTTACTTACTTGAGTATCCGGGCGATTGCAGCTTAGGCCTGCGTCCTCGGTTAAATCCGGACACATCTCCTGTGATCCGAATAACAGTTTATACATCTCCGCGGGCGTTGCGCCCATAAATTCCGGAGAGCTTCTGGTCCCTCTGGATTAAACTCCCACAGGCGAAGGGAGCGATGTTTGCCGGGCAATATTCGGCGAATCAGCATGACCTGCGTCACCTTGACCAGGCTGAGGTCTCCTTCCAAGAGATCCTTAATGCGGCCCTGCAACAAGGGCACGTCTTTGGGCAAACCCCAATCCAACCCTCTGTTGACCCATGACGCTAGCCGTGGTGGGGGACCTGAGCGAAAGGCAGGAGGCGCCACCCACTGGTGCCCCGGGGAGCGGTAATATAAAACCACTCTCGTTGCCACAAACCCAGCTCCTCTTGAAAAGAGCCTCCGGGCCATGGAGCATCGGCATTTTTGCTTATAACAGCGCCTCCGCACTCTACGTGCCATCCCTTGATCATCTTCGGCTCCACTTTGAAGGTCTTGAGCCATAATCCGAAGTGAGGGGTAATGCGGAGGAACGCTTCACATACGACAATAAACGAGGAGATATGGAGGATGGACTCCGGGGCTAAATCATGGAATTCCAGCCCGTAATAGAACAGTAGTCCCCTCACAAAGGGATCCATTGGGAAGCCCAACCCCCGAAGGAAGTGAGACATGAACACCACGCTCTCACCGGGCTGGGGACTAGGAATAACCTGCCCTTGAGCAGGCAACCTATGCGAAATTTCGTCGGTTAAGAACTTAACCTCCCTCAACCTTAACACGTCCTCCTCCGTGACGGAGGAGGGCGTCCATCGGCCTTGAAGGTCAGAGCCGAACATTGTCGAAGGTCCGAAGCGCCTGAAATCTGGAGCCTAGGGTGTTGGAACTCGAGGTGACGGGCAAACTCGCTTGAGATTGAAAAAAGGAGCAAGGCCTTGGTCTCTTTATAAGGGGTCGAATACCAAGAGCCCTCCCCGTAACCGTTTGGGACTCGCCTTTAATCGAGGAAATGTGCTAGCGGGCACGATTGGGTTACCCACGTCTGTATTGATGAGAATCTCGTAAAAGGGGCACACGATCTCTGCTTTGACAGGACGTGCCAAGGAAACCGCCTCGCAAAACGTGCTGAGGTGGAAAAGTAAAAATGATTCGTGAAGAACTTGGCCGTAGTGTGGTGACGCACTGCGGAATACGTCAGCAGATTTGATTTGTGTTAATATTATTCTCTCTATGGCAATATGTGGAAACTTATTTTGCAGAACCGGACACTATTTTTGGTGTTTACAATCTTCTATGAAGGACTTGGAGGAGGAACCCGCCTTGCAATGCCGAAGACAATCTGCGCGCCGGACTCATCGTCATTGAAGCCTGGTTCAGGGGCTATTGAGGGAGTCCTGGATTAGGGGGTGTTCGGGTAGCCGGACTATACCTTCATCGGACTCCTGGACTATGAAGATACAAGATTGAAGACTTCGTCCCGTGTCCGGATGGGACTTTCCTTGGCATGGAAGGCAAGCTTGGCGATGCGGATATTCAAGATCTCCTACCATTGTAACCGACTCTGTGTAACCCTAACCCTATCCGGTGTCTATATAAACCAGAGGGTTGTAGTCCGTAGGACAACCATCTTCATACACAATCATACCATAGGCTAGCTTCTAGGGTTTAGCCTCCTTGATCTCGTGGTAGATCTACTCTTGTACTACCCATATCATCAATATTAATCAAGCAGGAGTAGGGTATTACCTCCATCGAGACGGCCCGAACCTGGGTAAAAACATCGTGTCCCTTGTCTCCTGTTACCATCCGGCCTTGACGCACAGTTCGGGACCCCCTACCCGAGATCCGCCGGTTTTGACACCGACAACGAGCTAGACACCATATGCAACATGCAACCAGATATCACATTGCCAAGTTAGAGCAAGCACCTTGGATGGTGGAGTAGGGGTGGGGAGACTTGGACCTTGTAATGCACTATCAGTACAAGGAGAATCGGTACAGATGCTCCGTTTACGTTGCTGCAAAGGACCACCATCATCGCCTTCCTTACTCTTTTCCTTCCTCTTTCTTGATTTTGCCTTGTCAAGTCAAACCCACACAAAAAAGGAATAAAATTTGCTCTTTAGAACTCATCGATGCATCATACTGACGAACACTACTTTCATGTAAGACGAACACTACATATCACACTGCCAAGTAAGAGCAAGCACCTGCGATGGTGGTGTGGGGGAATTGCGGTGATCAACTAGAGAGCTACGTTGACTATCTTCATTTAGCCTTGCTGTTTCTTGAGAATCATGTGGGGAGGATGACACTGCACTCTTTAAACGAGTATGGCGTCTCACAGAAACCCACCCGGTTGATTGTCTCATCATAAGTGATTGACGAGGGATACAAAAGAGCATTAGCTTGATGTACGAACATGATTAATAGACATATGTAGTATGTATTAAAAACAGGAAGGCATGTCATTATCAAAGGTATAATGTGTAAAGTAAGCAGATGCAATTTAACCAAATTGGAAGCAATACAAGCTAGACATCATATGCAACATGCAACCACATTTGACAGCGCGAAGTTAAAGCAAGCACCTGGGATGGTTGTGTGTGGCAATTGAGATCATCAACTGCAGAGCTACGTTTACTGTCTCCAACCGCTGACACTGCACCCGTTAGAGCGCTGGAACGCTTAGTGCTTATCTTTGAATTACACTGGAGCGACTTCTGCCTTTTCTTTTCTGCATTCATCAACACTGCGTCAGAGTCTGAAATACCCATGCATAAAAAAACAATAGTGTGAGTATGGGTGAAGTGTGTGCACAATTAGTACAGTGTAAAGGTAGCAGATAGCAGGTCGGTGAGAAATAAATGACGGGAGACATATGATAGCTCTACAACATGCATGGCACACTAAATTACTACAGGATTCTATGAAAATAACAGTCGACTGAAAGCAAATAGGTCAGTCCACTTTTTCTGCACCGTCCGATGTACAAAGAACGGGCAGATCACCTTCATCTACCTCCAGCGAGTCAGTGTTGACGATCTTCCTCGAAACGCCAGCGACCACCGGCCCAGTATTCCACCCCTGCCTGCGCCCTCCCCTCAACCTCACCGCACCGCCGTGCTTGGCGCCGCCACCCCCCCCGACCATCCATTCAAGCCCCGCCGACCTCCAGATCGGGCGTAAGCAGCTCCTGCGCCCCACACCCCTATGATAGACACCGATGCGCCGCTTCCCGGGGGAACAGGCGGACTAGGTGCTCCGCGCGCCTAAGCGGGTGTTGCTTCTTTTAATTGCAGTTCGACTGACCCTGAATTGAAATCCAGGCGGGCTACTGACCTCTAGCAAAGGTGAAATAGTAAAAGGGAGGAAACCTTGTGCATTTAGTATCACGAAGAAGATGCAGTAAGAAGCGCTCAACTAGTTTCTTTCGTGGGATGGATACGGTGTGAGCGGAGACGTAAGATTTGCACGAATAAGGGAAGAGGAGTACCTCTTTCTGCTGGCAGTGATGTGTCCTCCTTCTGTTTTTCCAACGATCTTCTTGTTGTTCGCCGGAAACCAGAAGTTGTGGAGGACGGTGCAGCCTTGGATGAACCCATGGCCAAGTTGTTGAGTGTGGTGCGGTGGCCGTCTGTCGGCGGCGGGGAAGCAGATCCGAGGCGGCGAACGACGGCGTAGCGGGAACAGCTCCGGTGCGGTGGACGGTTGCGACAATGGAGCCGCAGCAGTGAGGCACACGACGGCGTGGTTCTGGTATGGCGCACATCGGCGTCGGCGTCGTGGAGGCTGCTCTGCCTCGGCTTCAGCTGCTAAGTCCTTGAGGGTGTTGCGGTTGCGGTTGCGTTGGACGACGACGTCGGGGTACCGGCTCCGGCGTGATGGAGGAGGGCGGAGGTGGATTGGCCGCTATGGGGTGGAGGATGGAGGAGGCTGGGGTTTCGCGGCTGGTGGAGTGGGTGTTTTCGCGCCCACAGAGTATGAATGGGGAAACGGAGGGAGGCGGGGAACTAAGGGGGAACAATGTTTCGGTTTTAGACACGCTTGTTTCAAATTTGGGGAAAGTTACAAACTTTCCCCCCATCTAAAATTTCGGACATATTGCGGGTTGGGGGTAGGACTGTCATGTCAGGTGTCCCAAATGTGGGCGGGATAGATTTCGGCCGAGCGCATGGGTAGGCGCCCACGGCGTATGAATGCTTCTCTGGCATCTTGGTGAAGTTACAAACCTACCCCGATTTAGACCTTTGGACATCGGGTCGATAGGCTACACGGGCCAGAGTCACGATAGTAATTTCCTACCACCAAAACATTAGTCTCGCGCGGTTTCGGGTGACCAGAGGCCTATTTGGCACTTCATTCAATATTTGGGAGCAGAAACATTAACGTTTTCGGTTCTCTTGAATTGAACTTTCAGGATTTGTCAAACTTCACAAATCTTTACTCTTGAAAATCCTAAAGCTACGATTATTTTGGAATGGAGGGGGTACATTTGAATATACATTGTGCACGAGTATATATTAAAAAATATGCAACTTACCTCAGTTCATGCATGGTTCCAGATATAATCTCCTTGGTTGCAAAAAAAGTTAGATATGCGTATGAATATATATAGCATGTTCAAACTCACAACAAAGATTGATGCCCCCTTTTACATATGATTTACAAATGCCATTATCTCGGGTTCAAATAGATGAATGCACTTCCTATGAATTCGAATCTTCGAAACCCCCTTTATGTTGAATTCGACATGTATTCTATTTCGTAGCTAGCAATTTGGAATGTATCCATGCAAGTGACAAATGTATAAAGTGCTTCACACTAACAACATGGAGTGCACTAATTAATGTTTATATATGAATTGCAAACGCATCCATGGCCTGTATTTCAAACCGCTCTCACTCTATGGATCGATAATATGAAATAAACATAGGCACATGCTAGAATTCAATTGCAGTTGAAGAAAGAGCCTACTCCTGGTACTGTATATTAGTGATAGGGGTGTGTACAAAGTACACATGAATACCAGGCATTGTGCGTGTGTGTATACTATCGACGAACTAGCCCCCAAGCTTGTATAACATACTAAGGGCCTAGCGTTACAAATCATATATAGTCGGCTTATCACCAGTGGGGATAGAGTCCTCCGCGACTCTGGTAGCTTCGTGTTGTACGCCGAGTCCTCCACATGGGTCTTCGTATAACACGTCTCGACCCAACCTATATGTGGCACAGGATGGAACCGACCCATGAGTCTTCATGTTGACCCACCACAACTAGAAATGATGTGCCCACCACACCACACACGCAATCGGCCACTAAGAAAATAAGCATATACAATAGTAGAACGGTATCTAGCTCACGATACGTCTCCATATTTTGTTGATGGCACTGACGGACTTTGCATTTGATGTGTGCTCCGTATTTTGTTGACGACACTTACGGTCATTGTATTTGAAGCGAAAGCACGATATGGTCACTGGACTTCAGAATAAGCTCATCACGGTCACCACATACATTTTGTCGTGCTAACCAACATGTGGTTGGATGGTTAGAGGACAGTGGTTTCTCGGGCCCACCAAGGTTAAAGTCCCGGTGCTCGCATTTATCTTGTGTTAATTTCAGTATTTTTCGGCGACGTACGTTCAGTGGGAGGAGACGTTCCACTCGACTACGAGGCACCTATGGTGACTTCGTAAAATCTCAAGATCATATATGCTGGCCCACTCTCTCGAAGGTGCTCATAGGGGTAGGGTTCGCGTGTGTGCGCTTATAGCGGTGAGTGCTTGTGCGTATATATGAGCCCTTGCGTCTGTACCGTGTTAAACAAATACATATCATGATTATACGGTCACTGGCTCACCCATACAACTCCGTATTTTGTTGATGACACAATCAATTGACCAGTCAAATGTTCAACGCGGTGCAACTAGTGTTGCACCATCAGGGCGCGTAACCATGGGGCCCACCTGTCAGCCCGTATATGAAAGAAAGAAATGGTAGTTTGAGTATGTACTGTGTTAACAAAATAGGAGTACATTTTAGGGTGATCATACGGTCACTGGCTCACCATACAGCTCCGTAATTTGTTGATAACACGATCAATTGACCAGTCAAACGGTCCACATTCAGCAGCGCACATTACCATAGGGCCCACCCGTCAGCGCGTATATGAAGGACAGAAATGGTAATAAATTAGTGGTCGGTGGGTATTTGAAGTCGTGAGAACTCTGGTTGGCAGTCACCGGCAGTTGGGGGGCGTTCATTGGGTGGTGGGGTGGGGATCCCCAGAGAAAAAGCTCAGCGGGGGGGAGGCTAGAGGGATGGCCGGTGCGGCGGCGGACCGGCGGTGGGGAGTGGTTTCGGGGAGGGCGGGCCGGCCGCGGGCGGCAGGGGCTGGCGGTTCGGCCAGTGGTGGCTGACGGCTCAGGGGGGTGGAGTTTGATGATAAACTGGAGGCCCTTGATTTCGTATCCAACGGCTGGAAAATCTAATGACCAGAGATGAAAAAGTCAGTCGACTAACGTGTAGCCTCACCCCGCACGTACACATGCACGCATGCAAGACACGCACACACGTGTCAGTGTTGCACGTACACACGCACGCATGCTGGCGTGCAACACTGACACGTACACATGCACTCACGAACACACGCACGTACGCACCCATGCATGCAACACTGAAACGTACCCTTGCACGCACGCAACACTCACACGCCTGCATGCGCACAGCACACGACGCAAGACACACGTTCAACCTATACGTGCATGCACCCTTTGTTAAGGACATGGATTGTTATGGGTATTAATCAATCTTATCTGTGATAAGCAGAACATTGATGTTTGCAGCGGTCTTTATGAATCACAACGTATCGAACGGGCCATCAACATAGTAGGCTTATCTACATGAAAAAGATGACGTCACACTCAATGAACAATCATCGGTTTATGAAATGCCCGCTTCTGACCGCCCTGGACCACCAAAGGTTCCCTTGCTATGCGCTGCCTGCATTGGGTCACTGACATGCATGCCATGCACCCAAAGAGCCCACATGTCAGTGGAAGAATGGCGCAGTGTCCTAGGTCAGAGTCGAGGGCGCTACTCGCGGCACGCCCGGCTGAACACGCCTCCGTGCCGCATTCAAACGCCTCCATGAAACCCGCCCGTGTGGAAGCCGAGAAACCCACTCTGGACACACGTCCGTTCATGACCGGGCCGGCGTTAAATGCAACGCCGGCCGAGCTCCTCTCGTCCGCCATCTATTTAATCTCCTATTTAAACGAGGCCAAACACCGGCCAAGAATCGCACACCTCCGCCGCTCCCCTATCTCCTCCACCATTTTGTCCACTCTTACAATGGCTTATGAAGAGTAGTTATTCCGCATACAAGCCGGCTGGGTAGCCCGCCGGATACGAGCTATGCAGGTCGCTGATCCACCTCCCTCCCCTCGCCCGACAGAGCCAGTTGCCGCCCCAAGCCGGCGCGCAGTTCAGCAACTCGCCGCTCCAGGCCAGCTCAATGAGGAGCGGCGCACGGGCGTCGTTGCTGCCGTCCACGCCACCGCCTTGTACCGCGTCTCCCGTTTCTGTGGCCGAGACTCCCATGCCGGCGGCCACGCCATGCAAGCAGCGACAGAAGCCGGGTGCGCGGAGAGCGACGAGTCGGTGGCCAGCGCCTCTGCGTCCACCGCCATCATCGAGGAGAAGTAGAACACGGGAGGCCACCGCCGCTTGGGTCCCATGAAGGCCACCGCGGAGGCGACACCGGCGTACACTGCAGGTGTCTTGCCGTATCCTTTTTTGCGAGGACCTTCGTAGACCCCGCATGGGCTCCACGGAAGAGGGGAATGTTAGGATGAACTCGAGCCGGTGCCGGCCATCGCGAAGTAGTGGCCGGTGATGAACTCGAACTGGTGCCGGCCACCATCATCTTCGGCACCAGCCAATGATATCAGTTGGGCAGTGGGGAAGCGAGCCGTCCTTTGCGCTGAAGCATATACCTCCGGGGCTCCTGGCAGTCCGGTGATCGTGCTGCCGGACTTGAGGAACACAAATCGATCGGCGGGCGACCATTTAGGCCAGGTATTATATACCTGTGCTGTCCAGAACTAGCACCGCGTAGTTCATTTGAATGTAATGAAATCTGTCATGTTTGTATGAAAATCCGGTATTTTATATGATTTCCGTCGTTATTTATATGAAATATCAGTTTGTCTACGTGTTTGCGTGAATTTCGTCCAGTTGGTTGAGTTGCTGTCATAATGCGTGCGGCTACGGTTGGATGGCGTAATTTGCGGGTCGCCGGTCGGTCTGCGGGCGGCTCGGGCGGCATTGTGGGACAAAAAAACACAGCTCGTGCGAGCTCGTCTCCAACGTGCGCGCTGGAGGATGCATGACAGCATGAGCACCCGAGCCATTCCTCGTTCATCGGTGGCAAAGGCACCGGTGGACAAAAGGGTCGCCAATATTTTGGCTACCCCGGGCAAGATCCAAACAGCCCCTCACAATAGATTCAAATCCCTCGTTCGCCGTGGAATTTTGCCATGTGTTGTTTTCATGGACTAGCAAGATGCCCGTGCATTGCACGGAACATCAAGATGCATTTTTTTACAAACTCCCGCATGCATGGAAGGGATAATTAATGTCCTCCTTTGCTAGTACCACGAGGCAAACACCATTAATATTGCATCGATTAGTGTTAGTGGCCTTGTATATCTGCAAATTGTAATTTTGATAGTGGCCCCTTGTATATAAAAATGGAGGGAGAAAGATGAGAGATCAGGTGAGGAGGAGTGGGGCGTGGTGGTGACTGGTGGTCGGACTAGGCGGAGGCATGGGGATGGACGGCGCATTATGTCTAGGTTTGTATCTCTCTCACACACACCCACGTAGGTGGGGGACGTGCACGAAGAGAAGAGGTGCACGCACGGCGCACGTACTCCCGTCTCTTTCCCAACCACACCCGCGCGGGTACACGGTGGAGCTCATTTTTGTACGAAAAAGGCAGCCCACGTGTACTGGTTGTCCACTTGGTGGAGGGAGGATTGTCTACCACGGGTGAACAAACAAATTGCGACTTGACGCGTTATGTTAAATTAAAAACCATGTGGGGCCTATCTTAGAGGCAAGGCTCTATACACTGGAGTACTTTTGATGTGTCCCGTCAACTCGCAGAACGAGGAGAAGCTTGCTTAGTATGCCGTCTCCCCCGCCCACGGGCGCGGTGGCTCACAAGATGAGGTGAAGCTTTCTTACTACGCCTTATGCCCATTCCCTCGCCCACGCGCGCGGTGGGTCGCAGCACGAGGAGAAAATTTTACTACTACCTCTGTTTACTCCTCGTCCCTACTACGTACTTTGGTTAGTACTCCCTCCATTTACTTATACAAGGCCACTATAAAAAAATACATTTTGCATCTATATAAGGCCACAAATAGTAATCGAGACAAAAGTTACTACTCCCTCCTTTCCAGTTTATGGCTCAATTTCAAAATATCTCCAACCAAGGTAGACGGTGAGTGGTCGAATTAATTTCGTAGTTTGCACAAGTAATTAGTACGCTCGTTTTTCTCAAGAAGTTATGTTTACTGAGGCATTAATTAGAACGAATGCATGAATGACCACTAAATTTCCATGAACTTGTACATGCATTGGTTAGTTTCCTCTTGACACTGCTTGCTTCGGGTGATCTAACGCACCTCGAAATCCAACATGTAATGGTACTACTACTAGTATAGTAGAATTAAGACTTATCAAACGGAAAAACGAATGTTTTTTAGATGAGCCCTATAAACCCTAGTGGGTACATACTGTTGGAAATATGCCCTAGAGGCAATAATAAATTAGTTATTATTATATTTACTTGTTCATGATAATCGTTAATTATCCATGCTATAATTGTATTGATAGGAAACTCAGATACATGTCTGGATACATAGACAACACCATGTCCCTAGTAAGCCTCTAGTTGACTAGCTCGTTGATCAATAGATGGTTACGGTTTCCTGACCATGGACATTGGATGTCATTGATAACGGGATCACATCATTAGGAGAATGATGTGATGGACAAGACCCAATCCTAAGCCTAGCACAAAGATCGTGTAGTTCGTATGCTAAAGCTTTTCTAATGTCAAGTATCATTTCCTTAGACCATGAGATTGTGCAACTCCCGGATACCGTAGGAATACTTTGGGTGTACCAAACGTCACAACGTAACTGGGTGGCTATAAAGAAACACTACAGGTATCTCCGAAAGTGTCTGTTAGGTTGGCACGAATCGAGACTGGGATTTGTCACTCCGTGTGACGGAGAGGTATCTCTGGGCCCACTCGGTAGGACATCATCATATGCGCAATGTGACCAAGGAGTTGATCACCAGATGATGTGTTACGGAATGAGTAAAGAGACTTGTCGGTAACGAGATTGAACAAGGTATCGAGATACCGACGATCGAATCTCGGGCAAGTGCAATACCGATAGACAAAGGGAATTGAATACGGGATTGGTTAAATCCTTGAAATCTTGGTTCATCCGATGAAATCATCGTGGAACATGTGGGAGCCAACATGGGTATCCAGATCCCGCTGTTGGTTATTGGCCGAAGAGGTGTCTCGGTCATGTCTACATGTCTCCCGAACCCGTAGGGTCTACACACTTAAGGTTCGATGACGCTGGGGTTATAGGGAATAGATGTACGTGGTTACCGAATGTTGTTCGGAGTCCCGGATGAGATCCCGGACGTCACGAGGAGTTCCGGAATGGTCCGGAGGTAAAGATTTATATATGGGAAGTCCTGTTTTGGTCACCGGAAGGGTTTCGGTTGCTACCGGTAATGTACCGGGACCACCAGGAGGGTCCCGGGGTCCACCAAGTAGGGCCACCGGCCCCAGAGGGCAGCATGGGCCAAGTGTGGGAGGGGACCAGCCCCAGGTGGGCTGGTGCGCCCCCCCCCCCCACCAGGGCCCAAGGTGCCTAGGGTTTGGGGAGGAGGCGCCTCCACCTTACTTGGGGGGCAAGTTTCCCCCTCTCCCTCCCTTGGCCGCCGCCCTAGATGGGTTTTGGGGCTGCCGCACCCCTTGGGGTGGGAACCCTAGAGGGGGCGCAGCCCGCTCCCTCTCCCCTATATATAGTTGAGGTCTTTGGTGCTGCCAACACATGAGTTTTGACCTCTCCCTGGCGCAGCCCTACCTCTCTCCTCCTCGTCTCTTGCGGTGCTTGGCGAAGCCCTGCTGGAGTACCACGCTCCTCCACCACCACCACGCCATCGTGCTGCTGCTGGAAGGAGTCTTCCCCAACCTCTCCTTCTCCCCTTGCTGGATCAAGGCGTGGGAGACGTCACCGGGCTGCATGTGTGTTGAACGCGGAGGTGCCGTCCGTTCGGCACTAGGATCATCGGTGATTTGGATCACGACGAGTACAGCTCCATCAACCCCGTTCACTTGAACGCTTCCGCTTAGCGATCTACAAGGGTATGTAGATGCACTCTCCTTCCCTTGTTGCTAGATTACTCCATAGATTGATCTTGGTGTTGCGTAGAAAATTTTGAATTTCTGCTACGTTCCCCAACAGTGGCATCATGAGCTAGGTCTATGCGTAGATTCTATGCATGAGTAGAACACAAAGTAGTTGTGGGCGTTGATTTTGTTCAATATGCTTACCGTTACTAGTCCAATCTTGTTTCGACGGTATTGTGGGATGAAGCGGCCCGGACCGACCTTACACGTACACTTACGTGAGACGGGTTCCACCGACTGACATGCACTAGTTGCATAAGGTGGCTAGCGGGTGCCAGTCTCTCCCACTTTAGTCGGATCGGATTCGATGAAAAGGGTCCTTATGAAGGGTAAATAGCAATTGACATATCACATTGTGGTTTTGCGTAGGTAAGAAACGTTCTTGCTAGATACCCATAGCAGCCACATAAAACATGCAAACAACAATTAGAGGACGTCTAACTTGTTTTTGCAGGGTATGCCATGTGATGTGATATGGCCAAAAGGATGTGATGAATGATATATGTGATGTATGAGATTGATCATGTTCTTGTAATAGGAATCACGACTTGCATGTCGATGAGTGTGACAACCGGCAGGAGCCATAGGAGTTGTCTTAATTTATTTATGACCTGCGTGTCAACATAAACGTCATGTAATTACTTTACTTTATTGCTAACTGTTAGCTGTAGTAGTAGAAGTAATAGTTGGCGAGACAACTTCATGAAGACACGATGATGGAGATCATGGTGTCATGCCGGTGACAATGATGATCATGGAGCCCCGAAGATGGAGATCAAAAGGAGCGAAGTGATGATGGCCATATCATGTCACTATTTGATTGCATGTGATGTTTATCATGTTTTTACATCTTATTTGCTTAGAACGACGGTAGCTTAAATAAGATAATCCCTCACTAAAATTTCAAGAAAAGTGTTCTCCCTAACTGTGCACCGTTGCGAAGGTTCATCGTTTCGATGCACCACGTGATGATCGGGTGTGATAGATTCTAACATTCGAATACAACGGGTGTTGACGAGCCTAGCATGTACAGACATGGCCTCGGAACACATGTGAAACACTTAGGTTAACTTGACAAGCCTAGCATGTACAGACATGGCCTCGGAACACGGAGGACCGAAAGGTCGAACATGAGTTGTATAGAAGATGCGATCAACATGAGATGTTCACCGATGATGACTAGTCCGTCTCACGTGATGATCGGACACGGCCTAGTTGATTCGGATCATGTATCACTTAGATGACTAGAGGGATGTCTATCTGAGTGGGAGTTCATGAAATAATCAGATGAACTCAATTATCATGAACATAGTCAAAAGGACTTTGCAAATTATGTCTGATAGAGGCGGGGTGTCCCGATCTTTCGATGAGATGATAACTATCGATTTGGTGAGACGACTTTGACGATCCGACTACAAACATGCACGACGTACATGTATGCAATATATTTGGTCATATCCAAGGTAGTCATGTCCTCATCAATGTCGTAGCTTACGCTTTAGTTCTACTGGTTTAGATATGTTCCTAGAGAAAATTTAGTTGAAAGTTGATAGTAGCAATTATGCAGACTGGGTCCATAAACTGAGGATTGTCCTCATTGCTGCACAGAAGGTTTATGTCCTTAATGCACCGCTCAGTGAGCTGAACCTCAAGCGTCAGTTGTAGATGTTGCAAACATCTGACATACACGTTTTGATGACTACATGATAGTTCAGTGCGTAATGCTAAATGGTTTAGAATTGAGGCACCAAAGACGTTTTTGAAACATCGCAGAACATATGAGATGTTCCAAGGACTGAAATTGGGATTTCAGGCTAGTGCCCACGTCAAGAGGTATGAGACCTTTGACAAGTTTCTTAAGCCTGCAAACCAAGGAGAAAAGCTCAATCGTTGAGCATGTGCTCAGATTGTATGAGTACAACAATCGCTTGAATCGAGTGGGAGTTTATCTTCCATATGAGATGGTGATGGTTCTCCAAAGTCACTGCCACCAAGCTACTAGAGCTTCGTTATGAACTATAACATATCAGGGATAGATATGATCCTTGAGCTATTCGCGACACCGCGAAAGTAGAAATCAAAAAGGAGCATCAATTGTTGATGGTTAGTAAAACCACTAGTTTCAAGAAGGGCAAGGGCAAGAAAGGGATACTTCATGAAACAACAAATCAGTTGCTGCTCCAGTGAAGAAACCCAAAAGTTGAACCCAAGCCCGAGACTAAGTGCTTCTGTAATAAGGGGAACGGTCACTAAAGCGGAATTACCCTAGATACTTGGTAGAAGAGAAGGCAGGCAAGGTCAACAGAAGTATATTGGATATACATTACATTAATGTGTACTTTACTAGTACTCCTAGTAGCACCAGGGTATTAGATACCGGTTCGGTTGCTAAGTGTTAGTAACTCGAAATAAAAGGCTACGGAATAAATGGAGACTAGCTAAAGGTGAGATGACGATATGTGTTGGAAGTGTTTCCAAGGTTGATGTAATCAAATATCGTACGCTCCCTCTACCATCGAGATTGGTATTAAAACCTAAATAATTGTTATTTGCTGTTTGCGTTGGGCATAGACATGATTGGATTATGTTTATCGCAATACGGTTATTCATTTGAGGAGAATAATGGTTACTCTATTTATTTGAATAATACCATCCCGATCGTAGTGATACACATGTTCATGCCAAAAAGATATAAGATAGTAATGATAGTACCACATACTTGTGGCACTGCAATTTTTAGTCATAATGGTATAAAACGCATGAAGAAGCTCCATGTTGATGGATCTTTGGACTCACTTGATTTTGAATCACTTGAGACATGCGAACCATGCCTATTGGTATATATGCATGAAGAAACTCCATACAGATGGATCGTTTGGGCTCACTTGATTTTGAATCACTTGAGACATGCACATCATACCACATGGGCAAGATGACTGAAAGACCTCGTTTTCAGTAAGATGGAACAAGAAAGCAACTTGTTGGAAGTAATACATTTTGATGTGTGCAGTCCAATGAGTGCCGAGGCACGCAGTGGATATCGTTATGTTCTTACTTCACAGATGATTTGAGTAGATGCTGAGTATATTTACTTGATGAAACACAAGTCTGAATTATTGAAAGGTTCAAGTAATTTCAGAGTGAAGTTGAAGATCGTCGTGACAAGAGGATAAAATGTCTATGATATGATCATAGAGATTTATTTCTGAGTTACGAGTTTGGCACACAATTAAGACATTGTGGAAATTGTTTCACGACTAATACCGCCGGGAACACCATAGTGTGATGGTGTGTCCGAACATCATAACTGCACCCTATTAGATATGGTGCATGTCATGATGTTTCTTATCGAATTACCACTATCGTTTATGGGTTAGGCATTAGAGACAACCGCATTCACTTTAAATAGGGAACCACACAAATCCGTTGAAACGACACCGTATGAACTATGGTTTAGAGAAACCTAAGTTGTTGTTCCTTAAAAGTTTGGGGCTACGACGCTTATGAGAAAAAGTTTCAGGCTGATAAGCTCGAACCCAAAGTGGATAAATGCATCTTCATAGGACACCCAAAAACAGTTGGGTATACCTCCTGTCTCAGATCCAAAAGCAATAGGGGTTGTTTCTGAAATCGGGTCCTTTCTCGAGGAAAAGTTTCTCTCGAAAGAATTGAGTGGGAGGATGGTGGAGACTTGATGAGGTTATTGAACCGTCACTTCAACTAGTGTGTAGCAGGGCACAAGAAGATGTTCCTGTGGCACCTACACCAATTGAAGTGGAAGTTTATGATAGTGATCATGAAACTTCGGATCAAGTCACTATCAAACCTCGTAGGATGACAAGGATGCGTGCTACTTCAGAGTGGTACGTAATCCTGTCTTGGAAGTCATGTTGGTCGAAAACAATGAACCTACGAGCTATGGAGAAGCAATGGTGGGCCCGGATTCCGAAAAATGGCTCGGGGCCATAAAATCCGAGAGAGGATCCATGTATGAAACAAAGTGTAGACTTTGGAAGAACTACTTGATGGTCGTAAGGTTGTTAGGTACATATGGATTTTAAAAGGAAGACGGACAATGATGGTAAATATCACCATTGAGAAAGCTCGACTTGTCGTTAAGATGTTTCCCGACAAGTTCAAGGAGTTGACTACGATGAGACTTTCTCACTCGTAGCGATGCTAAAAGTCTGTTGGAATTATGTTAGCAGTTACTGCATTATTTATGAAATCTTGCAGATAGGATGTCAAAACATTGTTTCCTTGACGATTTTCTTGAGGAAAGGTTGTATATGATACAACCAGAAGGTTTTGACAATCCTGAGAGATGCTAACAAGTATGCAAAGCTCCAACAATCCTTCTAAGGACAGGAGTAAGCATCTCAGAATTGGAATGTACGCTTTGATGAGATGATCAAAGATTTTAGGTTTATACAAAGTTTATGAGAAACTTGTATTCCCAAAGAAGTGAGTGGGAGCACTATAGAATTTTTGATGAGTATATGTTGTTAACATATTGTTGATCAGAAATGATGTAGAATTTCTGGAAAGCATGCAGGGTTATTTGAAAAGTGTTTTTCAATGGAAAACCTGGATTAAGCTACTTGAACATTGAGCATCAAGATCTATAAGGATAGATCAAAATCGCTTAATAGTACTTTCAAACGAACACATACCATGACAAGATTTTGAAGGAGTTCAAAATAGATCGGCAAAGAAGGAGTTCTTGGCTGTGTTATAAGGTATGAGTGTTGAGTAAGACTCAGGACCTGACCATGGCAGAATAGAGAGAAAGGACGAAGGTCGTCCCCTATGCTTCAGACGTAGGCTCTAAAGTATGCTATGTTGTGTACCGCACCTAAAGTATGCCAAGCCATGAGTCAGTCAAGGGGCACAAGTGTGATCTAGGGACAACGGTCAAGGTTACCCTTAGTAGCTTGTGGACTAAGGAATTTTCTCGATTATGGAGGTGGTAAAAGAGTTCGTCGTAAAGGGTTACGCCAATGCAATCTTTGACACTAATCTGGATGATTCTGAGTAATAAACCGGATTCGTATAGTAGAACAGTTATTTGGAATAGCTCCAAATAGAACGTGGTAGCTGCATCAAGGAGATGACATAGAGATTTGTAAAACGCACACGGATCTGAAAGATTCAGACCCGTTGACTAGTAACCTCTCTCACAAGCAAAATATGATCAAACCCCATGGGTGTTGGAATCATTGCAATCACATAGCGATGTGAACTGGATTATTGACTCTAGTGCAAGTGGGAGACTGTTGGAAATATGCCCTAGAGGCAATAATAAATTAATTATTATTATATTTCCTTGTTCATGATAATCGTTTATTATCCATGCTATAATTGTATTGATAGGAAACTCAGATACATGTCTGGATACATAGACAACACCATGTCCCTAGTAAGCCTCTAGTTGACTAGCTCGTTGATCAATAGATGGTTACGGTTTCCTGACCATGGACATTGGATGTCATTGATAACGGGATCACATCATTAGGAGAATGATGTGATGGACAAGACCCAATCCTAAGCCTAGCACAAAGATCGTGTAGTTCGTATGCTAAAGCTTTTCTAATGTCAAGTATCATTTCCTTAGACCATGAGATTGTGCAACTCCCGGATACCGTAGGAATACTTTGGGTGTACCAAACGTCACAACGTAACTGGGTGGCTATAAAGATACACTACAGGTATCTCTGAAAGTGTCTGTTGGGTTGGCACGAATCGAGACTGGGATTTGTCACTCCGTGTGACGGAGAGGTATCTCTGGGCCCACTCGGTAGGACATCATCATATGCGCAATGTGACCAAGGAGTTGATCACCAGATGATGTGTTACGGAACGAGTAAAGAGACTTGCCGGTAACGAGATTGAACAAGGTATCGAGATACCGACGATCGAATCTCGGGCAAGTGCAATACCGATAGACAAAGGGAATTGAATACGGGATTGATTAAATCCTCGACATCGTGGTTCATCCGATGAAATCATCGTGGAACATGTGGGAGCCAACATGGGTATCCAGATCCCGCTGTTGGCTATTGGCCGGAGTGGTGTCTCGGTCATGTCTACATGTCTCCCGAACCCGTAGGCTCTACACACTTAAGGTTCGATGACGCTGGGGTTATAGGGAATAGATGTACGTGGTTACCGAATGTTGTTCGGAGTCCCGGATGAGATCCCGGACGTCACGGAGGAGTTCCCGAATGGTCCGGAGGTAAAGATTTATATATGGGAAGTCCTGTTTTGGTCACCGGAAAGGTTTCGGTTGCTATCGGTAATGTACTGGGACCACCGGGAGGGTCCCGGGGTCCATCAAGTGGGGCCACCGGCCCCAGAGGGCAGCATGGGCCAAGTGTGGGAGGGGACCAGCCCCAGGTGGGCTGGTGCGCCCCCCCCCCCCACCAGGGCCCAAGGCGCCTAGGGTTTGGGGAGGGGCGCCTCCACCTTACTTGGGGGGCAAGTTTCCCCCTCTCCCCCCTTGGCCGCCGCCCTAGATGGATTTTGGGGCTGCCGCACACCTTGGGGTGGGAGCCCTAGAGGGGGCGCAGCCCCCTCCCTCTCCCCTATATATAGTTGAGGTCTTTGGGGCTGCCAACACATGAGTTTTGACCTCTCCCTGGCGCAGTCCTACCTCTCTCCTCCTCGTCTCTTGCGGTGCTTGGCGAAGCCCTGCTGGAGTACCACGCTCCTCCACCACCACCACCACGCCATCGTGCTGCTGCTGGAAGGAGTCTTCCCCAACCTCTCCTTCTCCCCTTGCTGGATCAAGGCGTGGGAGACGTCACCGGGCTGCATGTGTGTTGAACGCGGAGGTGTCGTCCGTTCGGCACTAGGATCATCGGTGATTTGGATCACGACGAGTACGACTCCATCAACCCCGTTCACTTGAACGCTTCCGCTTAGCGATCTACAAGGGTATGTAGATGCACTCTCCTTCCCTCGTTGCTAGATTACTCCATAGATTGATCTTGGTGTTGCGTAGAAAATTTTGAATTTCTGCTACGTTCCCCAACACATACTCCGTAAAAACAGATTTTTCCAAAACTAAGTCGCTCCAATTCATGAATTCTATAGTATACTGCTCCGTCGATGCTCCCTTTCATGAATTCTGTACTTCCTGTCGCCGACATGTGGGACATATAGCAACCGGGTCGACGTGTTAAGCACCAAATAACAGTGCAGAACAGCAGGGGGGACGCACCCCACTCGTACCGGCCCAGTAGTAGTAATGAGCAATGAGACGTCAAATCACAATACCGCACTTTCCCACGGACGAAGCAACCATTACTTCACACTTCGGTTCGCCATCATCTCAAACCACGTACTAGTATTGCTTCTGCCTCAAGAGGGACACGCGCATCGCATTGGTACATCATGACACGTGGGACCGCATGACAGGCCATGCTCCCCCGCCGATCGCTCGATAAAATCACCTCATTTTTACTATACTTCCTCCGTATCGGTTTACTACATGGCATGCACGTCGTTCTAGGTTGAGAATTTAACTGGCTATATATGTGATGAACAGTACTATAGCCTTTTAAAAAATGTATACTTTTGTACAGTAGTACTATCGATGGATTGCGCCATGGAGCAAAATTTGAAATTAAAAAAAGGTGGTACATATAGAGAGCGCTCGTCGCCAAATTATGCATATAGTACTATTTAAAAAGCTAGTACGTGCTTAATTGGGGTGCTAAATTCTATTAAAGAAATACTAGTAGTATGTACATACTGAAGAGTTAAAGTAACGAGAAGAAACATAACATAGTTCTACTGGGGGGCTCAGCACAACACACCCCTCAAATTAAACTAAGCACACCTGAAATTAAACTATGCAACTAATCCGGTACACACTGCATTAGAAGTTTAGAACCACCATGAGCAACGACACTGCCACCTTACTCTCAGTCCTCGTCCATGTCCTCGACTTCGTCCTTGTCCCTATTCCTCTTGGCCGATACTTCTTTGCTTGAACCACACACTTGGTTGTTGCTCTTCATCCAACCCTTGTAGATATTGAAACAAAAGTACCCATCCATTGCAGCGTAGTGGATATGGTCTATATCTAGTACATTCCGCTTCCATGCATGACGATGAAACGTGTATGGAGGTTTCTCCAGTTTACCGTACGAAGGATGAACCATGGCTCCTGCCAGGGTCAGCATTGAAGGCTGACGAGAGGGCACCAGCCGATTCTTCTGGAGGTCGAAGGGGTTGCCTACAACGAGGCCTATCCGACCCAGGACTTCTTCGTCGTTCGTAAATTCTACAGTAAAGAATTTCACTGTTTTGTCCTTGAGGAAGTTCTTAAAATCGTGGCACTCAACGTCGGCATGGCATATGTGGTAGACCAAGCAAACGTTATGTACGCAGACCTGGATCACGGCGGGCTTCTTCCTCTCTTCGTCCTTTAGATCCTTCTCTCGTCCCAGGACTGTGGTGTACTCAACATCTAGCCCAGCGACCCACTCATCATCTGAGTTTTCGAACATGCGTCTGAAGCGAGAAAGGCATCCTTTCACCGTCGCGGAAGAACGGGTGTAGATGACGTCGAACTCATCGCCGGTGATGGTTCTAACCTTGTACTCACCGCCGATCGTGGAGATTTGGGACGCCATGGATTTGGGAGGAGGGTTAGGATTAGTGGAACTGCCGTAATGTGAATGGACGGGACGACTAGGAGCGAACCACCGTAGTATTGAAGGACGTGCGGGGACGAGTAGGAGCGAACTGCCAGCGTGCGAACGGCAGGGTAGTGGCTTTCCATTCTCCCATGATACGGGCTTCCGAGAGCCCTTGGATCTGAGATCGAACGGTTGCATGGCGTGATTCTAGCCTATGGGTGAATATCCTATCCTGGAGGGTTATTCTACAAATTTTCAGCAACTTAGCATGCAACCGTTTGATCTCAGATCCAAGGGCTGCCAGCAGCCCGTATCATGGTCGCGCCTACCACGACCGTCGCGTCGCTCACGCGGTCATGCCCTTGGAGATTTAACACGGTGCGTTAGGCTATCTGATGTTGGCATGTCATACATAGTCATCACTTACTCACTCATACTACAAAAGGTTGGCTATAAGTGTATTTTTTTACTCCTCTCTATCTCTTTCTTCGTACTCAAGGAAGAAACGGTGCTAAGCGCGTGTATTTATTGCATTTGACAAGGAGTGACCTCTTCCAATAAAATGGTGTTGCTAGGTTTGCTTCATTTAATTAGCTATAGACTCAAAATTATCTTTTCACCTAGGTACACGTGCTTTGCACTATTTCTTCCTTGGGTCACCAAACTAGTCTCTCTCTCTCTTCTTGATTAACTTGCCACATCAGACTTTATGCCTATGTGGCAAGCTTAAGCACCTGTAGGAGCAAGTAAAAGTAAGTACAATAGTGTGCTTTACATGGCATTTTTGCATATGTGGAGGAAAGAGAGGCAAGGAAAAAGTGGAGAAGTGGGCTCTCATGCAAGAGCCAGCCTCTACTACATGGTGGAGCATTGGGAGAGGCACCTGTATGGAGGTGGTCAGGAATCGGGAGACTCACGCCGGTCGTAGCGCCGCAGTTAAAATGATAATGGCAAGTCAAATCACGGGGCCCCACCTGTCCAGCAGTAACTCGTTGTCAAATCACACATCCCTACGTTTGCAGCAGCCTACTCCCTCGTCTTCTCGCGTCTCTGTCGAAGCGACTAGGTGGAGCTGCCCCGCCTACCGTGCAGGAAAAGCCCCGCCCTCGACTTTTAAATACAACTACATCCGCTTAAGAATCCATTGATATACCTTTTGTGACATAGTAACTCATATTTAGTTAGTTAAATGGATGACCTAGAACTATGTGCAGGCCCTATAAACGGAGACGCCTAAAAATAAAAAAAAATGAGACGGAGAGGGTAGTTCAGCACGTATCTTTTTAGATCAATATAGTCGGGATTCACCAAGGAGCAAAACCAAGTGGTAGGCTGCTCCTGTCGTGTTGGCGTAGCAACTCAAGCAGGGTCAGTCCGCACACGAAATGGCGACACACTTAACAGGACCCCTTTGGCCGACATGTGGCTCATCCACCGTCTTGTTCCACGTGCGATGCACCAAATTACAGTTCGGAGCAGCGGTTGGAATTGGAGGCACCCTGGTCGTAGCACCGCAGTAGTAGAAAATGAGCGACGAGGGGTCAAATCACAAAGCCCCACCTTTCCCGCATTAAGCTGGATGGACGAAGCAACCATCATTTCACTCTAGGGCACAAGAGCATAAAGAAAAGAGAAAACAATGATGCGTGCGGCAGCTTCCTAGGGCACCCTAGGGTAGGGGTCTCCACTACATATCCTTTTTTTTAAAGCGCCTCCACTACAAATCGGCTTCTCCCTTGTCCTCGTGAAGAAAACCGATGATGAGTGCGGCGGTAGGGTTTGTAGGAGTACTACGACGTGCGGGGCCATGTCGTAGTAAACGGGTTCGAGCCGACGCCTTAAATATGTGTGGGCCGCTTTGTTTTACGGGAACGAGGCAGCATTTTGGGTTCGGGGACCAGTGGAGATATAGTACGTACAAAAAATTGTGGGCGTAGGTTCGACCGAAAGGCAATGATGCATGGGCCCTGCATTTTGATATACCCAGGGCCGCGTGAAATTTGCTACTCTACTCAAAACTAGTAAGGTACACATGTATTGAACGCATGAGATTTCAAAGCCAAATTATGAATAAATACACACTATAGCATTTAAAGCTTTGAGTCATATAGGGGTTGTGCATGACTATATTATGATACAGGGTGCACCAAATTGGAGGGTGCACCAAATTTCGAAGCCAAATTATGAATAAATACACACTATAAATACACACATGATGTAGATGTTCGTTTAGTTCTTATAGTTCATCTCATTCAAAATCAATAAGTTTTATAAAAATGTTAAGATTCATGGGGTTGTGCATTGTACTCCCTCCGTTCCAAAATAGATGACCCAACTTTGCACTAACTTTGTACAAAGTTAGTGCAAAGTTGGGTCATCTATTTTGGAACGGAGGGAGTAAATCATAAAGTAAAAAACAAATAATGGCAATTCATTTAGAAAAAAATAATCAATTATGATACAGAAGATTCTAGAACAAAGGAGAAGTGCTTGTGTTTTGAGGTTTGTGCATTATGCTTAAGTTCAACCATGGAGTCTTCTAAATTGTACATGTGGCAGATCTGGTGGAATGTTGATGATATCCAACGGCCAGTAGTGCTCGGATTTGCCTATCTCTGCACTGTCGGGTTAGCTTCATCCAGCGACCATCTTTCAAAGTTATTGGCACACTATATAGTTCTTGTGCCATAGTTGCATGTTTTGGAAAAAAGCTACTAGTGGGTTGTACTATCTATTTAGGAATAGAAGATGTATACATGGAAGTTGTAGGGAAAGAGATGACATGGAGCATCTCAATTCCTATGAGTAGGGATTGGAAAAGAGATGTCATTTGGTTCACATCATAGGAACTTTTCTATTGAATCTAGAGATGACATGTATCTCAATTCCTATGAGGAGGGATTAGAAAAGAGATGTAATTTGGTTCATATCATAGGAACTTTTCTATTGAATATACGCTAATGTTTATTTTCCTTTGAAATTAAGGGAGTATAGGAATCCATTCATATGAACCAAGTGGCTCTAAAGCTATAGAAATGATATCATGTTTATTTCCTTTGAAATGTGGAGTATATGAATCTATTCCTATGAACCAATTGGCTCTAAAGGAAAAAAATCCTATAAAAATCATATCATATAGAGTTCCTATGATATTCCTCGACACTAAAGGATGCTTGAAATTGCTATGGGTGATACGATGGTCTTTCTTTGTAGACTCCTCACCCAACTTTATAGTTACCCCTCGAAGATGAATGAAATGATATATACATGGTATTCTACATGTGCAATTTGGTACACGAAAACTCGGTAAAAGTTTGTGAGGTTCGAATTTTCAATAAAGCTATATGCACTGCATTTCGGAACGGAGGGAGCATACGGCAGTTGCTAACACTCATGTGGAAGATTTGTGTGTAGGAGGAGTGGCTATTCTGTTAAATGACATGGCAAAACTGACACTGTCGGATGCCAATCTAACGGTTCTTACGGTGTTCATCAGGAAAAGGCTTGTGGCGAATGTTTGTCGGATAATGATTTACGGACACATGCATTGCATTTATACGTGCCCCCCTCTCTCTCACGCACACGCACCCTCACGAGTCACAACTCTCCCGAGTCCTGTCGCAGACTCGCACGTCGCACCCACCGTCTATCTGCAGGTAGACGTCACGCACATATGTGCTCTTCACACCCTACCCTCAGAACTTCTAAAAAACAAAAGACGCCGCGCACATTTTATTTTAGCTCACACGTCACACACTTGTACTATTACTCTTGCGGTGAATGTTCTTTGGGCATACTATATTGTACTCTCACGAAG
Source organism: Triticum urartu (assembly GCF_003073215.2). Lineage (NCBI taxonomy): Eukaryota > Viridiplantae > Streptophyta > Magnoliopsida > Poales > Poaceae > Triticum > Triticum urartu. Next base: position 37,684,255 of record NC_053023.1, on the reverse strand, counting down.
AGAAGCGGTGCACGCACGCACTAGTTCTCTCACACCCACTCGCGGGTACACGTAGGAGCGCATTTTTTTGAAGCTGGTACAACAAAATCACTCCACTATATATAAAAGTAGGAGCCTTAGCGCTTGCTTTACTAGGGTTCCTCTCGTTCACTCTCTCATGCTCTCCAGATCTAAGCAACACATAGGTGGTCACACTCTCTCTCAGCTCACGGTTGGTCACAAATCCGGCCGGACAACCTCGACCGGGGCAGGGGTGTAGGTGCATCGTTCATGCTGTCGTCGGCGGCGAGGGAGGAGACCAACGGCTGCCCGCGCGTCCCGATCGGCGGCCGTGCCGTTCTCTCAGAGAGAGCGCCGGCTCGGGAGGGCCTCCGACCCCTTCTTCCTCCCTGCGGTATTGTGGCCAAGATGCGGCCTCCCGACGCCGTCTTTGGGACATGCCTACGACCCTCAGGTATATATACCTTCGAAACCTGCCTTGCTCTACTGCCCCAGCTCCCTTCGTGTGAATCCTTTTCTACTTCCGTCCGCTGTTCCAAAGCCACCTAGACTTCTACTATTATTAGAAGTAAAGCTATTTCATACAGTCAACTCAAAGCGTTGGTTCAAACAGGGAAGAAAGTGGGAAAGCTGTAGCATGAATATAGGACTTGGTTCTAAGAGGAAACGGGGGAAAGTAGTAATATATGTCACTGTTTAAATAACCGTATTTCTTATTTGCGCAAACAGGGATGTTTGTCTCCATATTGTTTCAGGATGTCTGTCTCCGTATCATTTCTATCCGCGCAATCAAAAGCACACACCTCAGTTTTAGTACAACTGCGCAAATTAGATGGTATCCCTCACTGCCGTCGTCTAACCTCCCATCTTCAAGGTATCCCTACATTGGTAGTAACTAAGGTAGACTGACCAATGCAATCTAAAAGAAGCTGATTCGTACGTTTTTGTCGGGGGACTGATCCACGAACACCTATGGGACCGGCGGGCCGAGTCCCTTTCGGTTCGGCGGGGGTGGAGGTCACACGAAGAGCAGATCGAGGCGAAACACACGAGCAGTTTACCCAGGTTCGGGCTGCACGGATGCGTAAAACCCTACTCCTGCTTTGTGGTTTGTATTGAGTTCTTGCTCGGGAGCGCAGAGTGCTACAGTACACACCAGTAGCTAACGAGACCGAGCGTGAGTGTTCTCCTTCCTTTTTCCTCTACGTTGCACACGGGCCTCCTTTTATATGCTCAAGGGGTCACCGACAGGTGGCAACGGAGACAAAGGGTAAAAATGGAAAGGTGATGCGGTAGGTACAGCTACCCACTATAGTGTATCATACCTAACCCTGACGGCAGGGGACAAGGGCATTAAATGCCCGTCTGTGTCGCCTAAACAGTGCAAAAGGGACCGTCAGGGACGCCACCGCTCGCCACGATGGCAATCTTGTCAGCGCCGCTTGACACCGCGCGCCGCTGGCTGCATAGCCTCCTGCCACGTACGCCTGGAAGGGCCCCAGAGCGACACGCTGGTGGATGTGCTAGAGCGCGGGCACAGAGTGGTGGCTTGCCGCGGCAAGCGCCTTGCCGCTGTCATTGTCTTGTCGCGTCTGGGAGCTTGTCGCTCACCTAGTCTTGCCGGGACGCGTGGCGCGCCGCGGCAAGTTCCTTGAGGTGCCTTGGTTGGCCTTCCCGGCAAGCTCCTCTTGCCGGGGTCTTGTCTCTTTGACTTGGATACTTTGTTCTTGTATGGCTCCAAAGGAACCACGGAGGACCTTGGTGGTCACCCAGCAAGTCTTGCCGCGGGATGCTGCGACTACCCGTGCACGAGTTCGGGATACTAGGGTACCCCTACTCTAGTACACCGACAGGAGCCCCCGGGCATGGGCCATACACGGTGCCGAGCGCTGTTGGGCCAGGCCCAAAACAGGGCACGGGCACGCGCGGCCTAGGTTACGCCGTATCTTTCTCCGTATCCACCGCGCCCTCCCCGAACGGCACGCGTTGAATGCGGCGTCGTGGGAGAGATCGTGGGTGGTTTCTTTATTCGGAAAGGCGGAACGTCCGCCCCCTCCCTCTTTATAAGCAGGGGAAACAGGGGTAGTTCGCCCATTCGCCCGTTGCTGCTCCAATCTCAGAAATCTCCGCCGCTCCCTCGTCTTCCCAAAGCCGAAAGAGAGCAGCGCTCCGCCCCCCATCGCCACCAGCACCACCAACGCCGTCGACCTCCTCCACCACTTCCACCATGGCTCCAAAAGCCGACAAGGGGAAGGTCGTGAAGTCGACCGAGGCGCAGCGGCTTGCGGCGCTGCGAAAGGAGCGGGCAGTCTTCCCCCCCAAGCTTGCCGCGAGGGAGCTGAGGGAGAACTACTACCTCTTCTGGTCGACGGAGAAACGAGCGCATCCGCGCACGAAGGTACTGTTGGAAATATGCCCTAGAGGCAATAATAAATTGGTTATTATTATATTTCCTTGTTCATGATAATCGTTTATTATCCATGCTATAATTGTATTGATAGGAAACTCAGATACATGTGTGGATACATAGACAACACCATGTCCCTAGTAAGCCTCTAGTTGACTAGCTCGTTGATCAATAGATGGTTACGGTTTCCTAACCATGGACATTGGATGTCGTTGATAACGGGATCACATCATTAGGAGAATGATGTGATGGACAAGACCTAATCCTAAGACTAGCACAAAGATCGTATAGTTCGTATGCTAAAGCTTTTCTAATGTCAAGTATCATTTCCTTAGACCATGAGATTGTGCAACTCCCGGATACCGTAGGAATGCTTTGGGTGTATCAAACGTCACAACGTAACTGGGTGACTATAAAGGTGCATTACAGGTATCTCTGAAAGTGTCTGTTGGGTTGGCACGAATCGAGACTGGGATTTGTCACTCCGTGTAAGCGGAGAGGTATCTCTGGGCCCACTCGGTAGGACATCATCATATGCGCAATGTGACCAAAGAGTTGATCACGGGATGATGTGTTACGGAACGAGTAAAGAGACTTGCCGGTAACGAGATTGAACTAGGTATTGGATACCGACGATCAAATCTCGGGCAAGTAACATACCGATAGACAAAGGGAATTGTATACGGGATTGATTAAGTCCTTGACATCGTGGTTCATCCGATGAGATCATCGTGGAACATGTGGGAGCCATCATGGGTATCCAGATCCCGCTGTTGGTTATTGACCGGAGAGTCGTCTCGGTCATGTATGCATGCTTCCCGAACCCGTAGGGTCTACACACTTAAGGTTCGGTGACGCTAGGGTTGTAGAGATATTAGTATGCGGTAACCCGAATGTTGTTCGGAGTCCCAGATGAGATCCCGGACGTCACGAGGAGTTCCGGAATGGTCCGGAGGTAAAGAATTATATATAGGAAGTGCCATTTCGGCCATCGGGACAAGTTTCGGGGTCATCGGTATTGTACCGGGACCACCGGAAGGGTCCCGGGGGTCCACCGGGTGGGGCCACCTGCCCCGGGGGGCCACATGGGCTGTAGGGGGTGTGCCTTGGCCTATATGGGCCAAGGGCACCAGCCCCAAGAGGCCCATGCGCCAAGAGATGGGAAAAGGGGAGAGTCCTAAAGGGGGAAGGCACCTCCGAGGTGCCTTGGGGAGGATGGACTCCTCCCCACCCTTGGCCGCACCCTTCCTTGGAGGAAGGGGCAAGGGCTGCGCCTCCCCCTCTCCCTTGGCCCTATATATAGTGGGGGGAAAGGAGGAGCAAACCAATCTAAGGCCTGGCGCCTCCCTCTCCCTCCCGTGACACATCTTCCTCCTCCCGCAGCGCTTAGCGAAGCCCTGTTGGAATCCCGCTACTTCCACCACGCCGTCGTGCTGCTGGATCTCCATCAACCTCTCCCTCCTCCTTGCTGGATCAAGGCATGGGAGACGTCTCCCTTCCGTATGTGTGTTGAACGCGGAGGTGCCGTCCGTTCGGTGCTAGGATCATCGGTGATTTGAATCACGACGAGTACGACTCCATCAACCCCGTTCACTTGAACGCTTCCGTTTAGCGATCTACAAGGGTATGTAGATGCACTCTCCTTCCCCTCGTTGCTGGTTTCTCCATAGATAGATCTTGGTGACACGTAGGAAAATTTTGAATTTCTGCTACGTTCCCCAACAGGTACTTCCCGCCGCCGCTTGGAAGAAGGCCCCAAACGGATACCCTTTCTTCGCCTTGTTCTTCTACTGCGGGCTCTGCCCGCCTTTCTCTGAATTCTTCTGCGATATCATGAACACCTACGGGTTCCATCTCCTTGACTTCACCCCCAATGCCGTTCTGACCATGGCAGTTTTCGCACATCTCTGCGAAAACTTTGTCGGAGTCCATCCCAATGTAGCCCTCTTTCGCCACTTCTTTATACCCCGAGTAGAGAGAGGAGAGTCTTTATCCGGCAGAATCGCCTGGATCTCAAGGGCCGGCAAGAAGGAAACTTATCTGGAGGGAGAATTCCATGGCAAGTGGGAGGAGTGGAGAGCAGACTGGTGCTGGATTGACGAGGAGAACCCGCAGCCATTCACCACCCGGCGCCAAACCCCAGTAGCACGCGGCAGCGATTGGAGTGACGTGGCCCCGAAAGACGACAGGCTGAAGATTGCTGTCACCCGGATCCTACGCCTCAGGCTTGCCGGGCTCACTGTAGGCGCTGTTGGCGCGGATTTTCTTCGCCGCCGCATCGCCCCCCTGCAGGAACGGGGGAGACCCACTTGGGAGTTCAAGAATGCGGCAGATATCATGAGGCTGCGGCCGGGCCTCAACTTCAACTTCACAGTTCTGGAGCTCAATGCGATGCTCCAGGATCTGTTCAAGTACGACCCTCAACACCCCGAAGTTTTCAGGTTGCCGGGGGGTCGTTCCATTGTGCAACAATTCCACACTCGACCGCATCCGTGCAATGATGCCGCTGTGCGACTCGCATGGAATTGTGCCAACTTGACAAGAGCCTGCAGACGACGTCGTGCAGCAATTCTTCGATGACTTGGTAGAAGTGCCGATCCGCTCCGACGAGAAAGACAGCCTCACCCGTGACACCACCGATGCGGAGATGGCACTTATCGCCACTAGGCTGCAAGAGGCGGCGGCAGCCGCGGCTGCGGGCGAATTTGGATTCACCATGGAGGAGGCAGATGCAGCAGAGGCGGCAAGTCGTGCCGAGCGAAGGGAGCCCGCCGGCGAGAAAGAACTTGCCGGACATGGCGTCGGGTCGAGCGAGCCCGCCAAGGATACGAGCGGCTCGCTAGAGATCAACTCGTCTTCCTCCTCATCTTCAGACAGCTCGCCGCAAGCAGAGCCTCCATCCCCACCAAGAAGGCGTCTCCGCAAGGCCGGTGATGTAGCGGAGCGGCAGGCGAGTGAACAGCCGCCGCGCCGCGCGACATGCTCCACCGCGGCAAGCACTATTGCCGCGGGAGCATCTCACGCCGCGACGGCAACTGGAGCGGGACCCTCCCGGACTACCGCTTCTACTCCAGCCAGAGCAGGGTCGTCTCAGACCACCGCTACTGCTCCCACCAAGCGGCCAAGGGGAGCTACTCCTTCGCCTCCTCGCGCCGGACGTGAGCCAGACTTCGACTTCTCCGCGTTCAGCTCCGACGAGGAAGAAGAAGAAGAGTAAGACTCCCTTGTTGTACTTGTAGTTCTTCAATTCTCGCTGTTTGTCTTGTATCTCATTTGCTTGACTCTGAACTTGTTTCTTTTTAGGACTCTGGCCCAGAGAGCAGCAAAGAGAGCCAAAGTCCCGGTGATTGTCATCGAGGACGAACCTACTGCGACAGCAGGGGGTGCGCCCGAGACAACCTTGCCGGACCCGGCAACTTTTCTCCAAAGCAGCCCCCAGCGTAAGTATATGTTTTGCTTTCCGCTGTGAGATGCGCATGGATACTCTGTCTTTGCTGATATCTTACTGCTGGTTTGTGTAGGAGCAGAGCAGCACCACCAGGAGCCAAGGGAGAATCCCCCGACAAGGGAGAGCTCTCTGGCAAGGGAGAGCTTTCCGGTAAGGGAGAAGTCTTTGGCAAGGGAGGGTTCTCCGGCAAGGGACAGCACCAGCGGCCCCCCGACGGCGGAGACCACGATTGCAGAACCTGGTACAGGTAATCCTTTCGCTTCAAAACTTTCCTTGGGTTCTTCTTCTTTTGATCTTCTTGGGTATTTGCTTGACTCTTCTCCCTTTTCCGGCTGTTAGACCCATCTGCTACGGAGCCGATGGAGACCGAGGTTGCCGCCGAAGAAGCGGTCGGTGCTGACGATCCCGCCGGCGCAGAGGCCGCCAAGGCTGCCGCCGCGGCAACTGGCGAGGGGTCTGGCGATCGCACTGACGGCCCTGAGGCCGCAGGAGCGCCAGGCGCTACACCGACCGCCGACCCGTCCGCCGCTGCCGCAGCGCCAGGCTCCGAAGAGCCCCAGCCAGGCGTCTACTTGAAGGCCGGCGACGACGTCTTCATCAACCTTCCCTGGGCATCAAGCTCCAGGGCGCCAGTCGAGGGAGAGATCTTCGACACGGAGGTGCTTTCCTCCGCTGGGCTGACGCTGGTTGACGCGCCGAGCAGCAGCAGCAACGAGCCCGAGGAAGAGCGGCTGCTGCGGAAGTTGTTGTCGCTCTACCGCGCGCGGCAAGCCAAGCTGGAATCCCGCGAGGCGCTTGTCGCGAAGGCGGGAGCAGACATCGAGAAGCGCGCGGAAGAGCTCGGGGGTTTCCACCAGGAAGCCCTCCGGTCCCTGGCGGAGGAGCGGGAGCAGCTCGCCGAAGCGCAGAAGGCCTTCCTCCTCGAGAAGGCTGAAGTCGAAGAGCAACAGCGACTTTCTGCTGTGAAGCTATCCGCGGAGGAAGGCGAGCTGGCGCAGCGGAAGGTCAATCTTGACGCCCATGAGGAGGAGCTTGCCGTGCGCGAGGAAAAACTCGGCGGAGCCCTTAAGCAAGCAGAGGATGCTGCCGCAGTTGCCGAGGCCGCCAAGAAGGAGCTGGAGATGAAGGTGGCGCAGCTGGAGGCCAATCTTGCCGAGAAGGGCAAAGAGCTCAGCGCCGCCAAGGACTCGAACGCGGATCTTGAGTTGAAGCTGACCACTTTGACCAAGACACTGGACGGCGCCAAGAAGCAGGAGGCGGCCTTGAAAGAAGAGATCAAGGCTGACAAGGCGCTGCTGGAGAGTGTTGCCGCCACCCAGAATGCTTTCAGGGAAAATGTGGAGCACTGGACGGAGAGCCTCATGAGTGCTGCCGCAGATATTGACAGGGAGTTGGCGCAGCTGGGGATGGAGGATCTCGGGTATCCCTCCGACGAGAACCTCCAACCCAGCGCCGAGCTCGTCTTGTTCTTCAAGGGCGTGGCGACGGCCCTCCAGCGACTCCGGGAGAGGATCCCAAAGCAGCTGGCCGACGAGTCGCGCAAGATCTGCGCGGGAGCTCTTCAGAAAGTGTTGGTGAAGGTGGCCTTCCGCAATCCGGGCCTCAACCTCACCAACGTCCGCAAGACCTTGCCGCCGGATGTTGATCTGGAGGCGCTCAAGGCCCTTGTCGCACCCATTGTGGACAAGGTGAGCGGGATCAAGAGGATCGAGGACGATCGCGTAGATTAGGCTGCCCGTTTTCTTCCTTTCTTGTCGCTGTTTGTCATGTTATGAAAACAATCTGTTAGAGCCGCGACAAGCTATCTTTGTAATATAACTCTATTCTGGTTACTAATTGCAATGTTATTCCCTTTACTTGATTCCTCCCTTTGTATGTTTTTGCCCTACGCTTTTAGGGAACTTGTCGGTGCAGGCACCTGAGCCGCGAGCGCTGAGTGCGGGACGTCAGCAGCCTGCTGGCGGTGCCGCTACCGACAAGAAACCTTGTCGCAACTAGTTGCAGCTCACTTAAGTTATTGAGCGGACTCGAAACAAATTAAGGGCGCAACTAGCTACGAGTTGGTTCCTCCACGCACAGGTTTTCCATACAAAGTGCGGTCGTTCAAGGGAGATAACTTAAAATTTAAAAAATCTGATTGCTCAAACTTTGGCAACTTAGCTTTTCTGTTGTTTGCTTCCCGGTAAGGCGAAATTTTCTTGAATGATGCTTGGTCCATACCATTATCTTCTCCTTCCCTCCCCGGCAAACTTGTGGGCGAGGGAACCTTCCTTTCCTTGAGAAAAAAGAAAGAAGAGAAAATAAAGATACGGAGCCTTACGGCTCGTTATTGCTTACCGTGGAGTAGGTGTTGCACAAAGTGTCAGATCATATATGCCAAAAAATACAAAGCATGAAATTGAAAAAATGTGCGGAGCACATGAGCTTTACTAATGCACGGGGTCTGCGCCCGGCTTTGTACAAAGGATTACATGCAACAGCGGCAAGACTTGTACAAAAGGTGGTTGCCGGAACAGGTTCCGGCAACCGCGCCTTACGGGTAAAACTTACGAAGATGCTCAATGTTCCAGGAGTTGCTCACCGGAATGCCATCTTCGGTCTCAAGGCGGACAGCGCCAGGCCTAGTGACTCGTTTCACCCGGTAAGGGCCTTCCCACTTCGGCGTCAACTTGTTGGAATTCTTGGCGGACTAAACACGCCGAAGAACAAGGTCGCCTTCCTCGAGACTTCTGGCGTTAACTTTGTGGCTGTGGTAGCGGCGCAAAGCTTGCTGGTAGCGAGCAGCCCGCACAGCAGCCTGAAGACGGTCTTCCTCAAGGAGCAGCGCGTCATCTTGTCGCAGCTGCTCTTGCTCGAGCTCATCTTAAGCGAGCACTCGAGGTGACCCGTATACGAGTTCCGTGGGGAGAACTGCCTCTGCTCCATAGACTAGAGCGAAAGGTGTCTGGCCAATGGCTCGATTTGGCGTCGTTCTGATCGACCAAAGAACCACCAGCAGCTCCTCGATCCAGTTTCTTCCGCACTTGTGCAGCCTGTCGAAAGTCCTGGTCTTGAGCCCGCGCAGCACTTCAGCATTTTCCCTCTCCGCTTGACCGTTGCTTCTCGGGTGAGCAACAGAAGCGAAGCAGACCTTGGCGCCAAGATCTTGGACGTACTGCATGAAGGTGCGGCTCGTGAATTGCGTACCGTTGTCGGTGATTATCCTGTTAGGGGTCCTGAAGCGGCAAATAATCGACCTGAAGAACTTGACTGCTGTTTGTGCTGTCACCTTCCTCACTGGTTCCACTTCCGGCCACTTTGTGAACTTGTCGATTGCAACGTACAAGTACTCAAAGCCCCCGACTGCTCGGGGAAAGGGGCCGAGGATGTCGAGCCCCCAGACCGAAAATGGCCAGGATAAAGGGATCGCCTGGAGAGCTTGAGCTGGTTGGTGTATCTGCTAGGAATGGAACTGGCACGCTTCACACTTGGTTACTTGCGCAGCTGCATCCTGGAGGGCTGTCGGCCAAAAGAAACCTTGCCGGAATGCTTTGCCGACAAGTGCTCTTGCGCCAATGTGGTGACCACATATGCCTCCATGTATCTCTGCCAACAGCTTTTGTCCGTCTTCCCGGTGAATACACTTCAATTTCACACCGTTCAGTCTTCTTCTGTATAGTGTCTTGTCGACAAACTGGTACATACTTGACTGCCGGGCTACTCTTTCCGCTTCTTCTTGCTCTTCGGGAAGTTCTCCTGTCTGAAGGAAACGGACAATCTGCTGTGCCCATGCTGGAGCTCGTGGCTCGACAACAAGGACTAAAGGCAAATCTGCGGCTGCGGGAACGTCCGCTTCTACGGCAAGAACCTGCGGGTCTGCCGGAGCTTGACGTTCCCCGGCAAGCTTGCTGGAGCAAAACTTGTCGGGAGCTTCTGCTTCAACGGAACAAACCCTAGGGCTTGCCGGAGCAGACTGCTCTTCAGCGCTCTTGGTGTTGATATTGGGGACCTTCTTGGCGGCGGCTTCGGGAAGCTCTGCCGGCAAATAGTCACCAGAAATCAACTTCCTCTTCTTGCTCTGTCCAGTTGATGGCGTTACAGACGGTTGAGTCAGCTTGAGCACAAAGATCCCTGGTTCCACAGGTAACTTAAGTGCGGCGCACTTTGATAGGCCATCGGCAATGGCGTTCTGAGCTCTTGGAACATGCTCCATCTGTAGGCCTTCAAAGTGCTCTTCTAGCTTTCTCACTTCGTCGACGTAGGCTTCCATCAACGGACTCTGATAGCTCTTGTTTACTTGGCGGACGACAAGATGTGAGTCACCCCTGACAATGAGCTTCTTGATCCCAAGGTCTGCCGCGATCCTGAGACCGGCAAGCAAGCCTTCATACTCTGCAGTATTGTTTGTTGCTTGCTCCTTGGGAAAGTGCATCTGGACTACGTACTTGAGGTGCTCTCCGGCGGGTGCGACAAGCAGCACGCCAGCGCCGGCGCCTTGCTCTCTTCTAAAGAATGCTGGTTCAACATTTCTGTGTATTTGTGGCTCAAGAGCGACATGGACTACTCTTGCAAATGTTGAACCAGCATTCTTTAAACTGAAAGGCATCCGTATGAAACAGTACGTGCCACATGGAGTAATGAATGCGGTCTTCTCCTCATCCTCTTCTGCCATGAAGATCTGATGATATCCTGAGTATGCGTCAAGAAATGAAAGCAAGTTACATCCGGCCATGGAGTCAACAATCTGGTCAATGCGCGGCAAAGGAAATGGGTCTTTGGGACAAGCTTTGTTAACATCGGTAAAGTCGATACAAAGTCTCCATTTCCCGTTTGCCTTGCGCACGACTACAGGATTGGCCAACCACGTAGGATGGAGCACTCCTCTGACAAGGCCTGCTGCTTCCAACTTCTTGATCTCTTCTGCAATGAATTCTTGGTGCTCCACTGCTTGCTTCCTGACCTTCTGCTTGACGGGCCGTGCATGAGGACAAACAGCAAGATGGTGCTCAATTACTTTCCTGGGAACACCGGGGATGTCAGACGGTTGCCACGCAAACACGTCGACATTCGCCCGCAGGAAAGCAATGAGCGCGCTTTCCTATTTAGGGTCGAGAGTGGCACTGATGGTGAAGGTACCACCAGTGCCGTCCTCCTTGGCGGACACCTTCTTGGTCTCTGGTGGAGCTGCCATTGTCTTCTTACACTTGCCGGTGGAGCTCGATGGTGCGTCCTCGACGTCAGCGCAGCACTCCGAAGAGGTGCGCTTGCCGGAGTGGGCATCAGAACTCTTGCCGGACTTGGTCTTCTTCTTCCCCCCGGGAGCTTCAACGGCAAGTGACTTGCGATCTGTTGCGGCTGCCGCTTCCCGGTAGATCTTGTCGGCGCAGATAAGAGCATCCTTCTTGTCGCCTGGGACAGAGATGACGCTTATCGGGCCTGGCATCTTCAGCATGTTGTATGCGTAGTGAGAGGCCGCCATGAACTTGGCGAGTGCTGGACGGCCAAGTATCCCATTGTAAGGCAACGAAATATCGGCAACGTCAAAAGTGACCCTCTCAGTCCTGAAGTTCAGCTCGCTGCCAAACGTTACTGGCAACGTGACCTTCCCCTTTGGCTTGCTTCTTCCCGGGTTGATCCCTTGGAATGTGCCGGTCTCTTCAAGCTCGCTGTCAGGGATCTGGAGTTTCTGGAGTACAGCGGAGGAGATCAGGTTCAAGCCGGCCCCGCCGTCAACTAACATCTTAGTGACCTTGAGGTTGCGGATAGTTGGTGAAACCAACATCGGCAAGCACCCGACCGCAGTTGTGCGGTCGGGATGGTCCTCAATATCAAAGATGATAGGCGTGCTGGACCATTTCAAAAGTTTGCGTGACTCGACAGGTGGTTCTGCCGCATTGACTTCCCGCACCCACTGCTTGAGTTGGCGGTGCGAAGTATGTAGAGAAGCACCGCCGTCAACGCACAAGACCTCTGTGGCTTTATGGAACTCCTGCTCACTGGTTTCGACATCATCCATGTCTTCGTCGTCGTCGTCATCTTCATCCTTGTCGCGGCCGCGGGGAGGTCTGTCTCCTTGCCGCTGCTTGGCCTTGCCGCGGCGTCCTCCCCGGCCGGCGCGCTTCTTGCCAGATTCTCCAGCGCCTCCTTGGGCCCTCTCCTTGTCTCGTCGCTCGTACTCAGCCTTTTGTTGCTGGACAAGCTGCTCGACCTTCTTGCAGCTCTGGAGGTCATGGCCCTTGGTGCGGTGGATCTTGCAGTACTGCTTGTCGGTGCCGTCCTGCTTGTCGGCGACCGCCACAGCCTGGCAGTTGGTGCATGCGGCAATCTCCTTGCCGGTGCTACCAACTTTGGCTTTCTTGGCGCCACCTTCGTTGCCGGACTGCTCAACGACTAGCACATCTTTGCCTTTCTTCTTCCTGTTCCGCCGCCGGTTTTTCTTTGCCGGGGCAGCATCCTCACTGCCAGATCCTCCTGCTCCTATATTCTCTCCGGGGAGTTTCCTCCCTTCTTCAGCACGTGCACACTTGTCGGCCAGGGCATACAGCTCACTGACGTCTCTGATCTTGCACATCCCCATCTCCTCCCGCATCATGCGGTTACGCACGTTCTGATGGAACGCGCTGATGACCGCGGCAGGGTGGACATCTGGGATGTTGTGCTGTACACGGCTGAATCTTTGAATGTACTTGCGCAGGGGCTCTCCTTCCTTTTGGGCGAGCAGATGAAGGTCACTCTCTTGGCCATGAGGTTTGTGGCCGCCTGTAAAGGCGCCGACAAACTGATGGCATAGGTCTGCCCAGGAGGATATGGAGTTGTCCGGCAAGTGCATGAGCCAGGACCTGACGTTGGGCTTGAGCACCAGCGAAAAGTAGTTGGCAAGGATCTTGTCGTCCCGCCCCCCGGCAGCCTGCACCGCGATGGTGTAGATGCTGAGGAACTCCGACGGATGCGACTTGCCGTCGTACTTCTCTGGTACGTCTGGCTTGAAATTCTTCATGTTGGGCCACTGGACTTGCCGCAGCTCACGAGTAAACGCAGGGCAACCTACCGCGTACGGCAAGTCGCCTGGTTCCCCTGGCGCATGCATGTCGACAGAGGGCCCAGCGCGCTGGTCTGATTGACGTCGCGCTTCTCTTCGGCGCTCGATGCGAGTACGAGCGTCTTCTTGCTGTCGTTCGTGAAGAACTTGGCGCTGATCGCGACGAGCTCGTGGATCTGATGACGCGGTGGAGTCGCTATCGAGGTGGATCCGGCGAGTCGGCGATCTTGGCCTTCGGGGCGGAGAGTGCACAGTGGTTGCACCCCCGCCGGTCTTGTCGTCACCGGCTCGTGCCTGGCTGACTTGCCGCGGCTGCGACGTGCTCGGCTGCCGCTGAGTGTCGCCGTTGGCGAAGCCGATGAGATTCTGAATGGTGGCCCTCCAGTCGTCGATCCTGTCTGCCGTTGGAGGGTAGTCTAGGAGCAGTTGAGCTCACGCCAAAGCTTCTGCTGCAGTGGCGGGTGGCGGTGGCGAACGGTGCGAGGAGCAGGATATGCTCAGACTTCTAACTATGTTAGAAGGAGCAGTATCCCGTCCAGGCGACCGTGCCTCGCTCGTGCCAGCATGTTGGCATGCATGCTGGTCTTGAGCACTCCGAGATCCACCAGCTCGATCTTGGTCCAGCAAACGCATGGTACCGTGAGCACCATGACGCTGCCGGTCCCGCGCCTCATGGGATGGACGCGGTGCATGTACGGACGCCGAGGTCTTGCAGTGTGCCCGGTTGTTGTGGGAGCCGGCTACGCCGCCGATGGGCAGCGCAGCCTTGTCCTTGGACCTGGCAGCACCGTGAGCTCCCCCGTCGACGCCCGTTCTTCCGCCGGCGTCTGCCCCATCAGCCGTTTGCTCTGGTGGTAGCGGGGCAGACGGAGCAGCCGCCTCCGAAGCCTTCTTCTTCGGCGGCATGTCGATGAAGATGATGAAGATCTAGCTCGCGTGAACGCCGGATCTGGTTCACACAACCTCGACGCCCCCTACCTGGCGCGCCAAAGATGTCGGGGGACTGATCCACGAACACCTATGGGACCGGCGGGCCGAGTCCCTTTTGGTTCAGCGGGGGTGGAGGTCGCACGAAGAGCAGATCGAGGCGAAACACACAAGCAGTTTACCCAGGTTCGGGCCGCACGGATGCGTAAAACCCTACTCCTGCTTTGTGGTTTGTATTGAGTTCTTGCTCGGGGGCGCGGAGTGCTACAGTAGACACCAGCAGCTAACGAGACCGAGCGTGAGTGTTCTCCTTCCTTTTTCCTCTAGTTGCACACGGGCCTCCTTTTATATGCTCAAGGGGTCACCGACAGGTGGCAACGGAGACAAAGGGTAAAAATGGAAAGGTGATGCGGTAGGTACAGCTACCCGCTACAGTGTATCATACCTAACCCTGACGGCAGGGGACAAGGGCATTAAATGCCCATCTGTGTCGCCTAAACAGTGCAAAAGGGACCGTCAGGGACGCCACCGCTCGCCACGAAGGCAATCTTGTCAGCGCCGCTTGCCACCGCGCGCCGCTGGCTGCACAGCCTCCTGCCACGTACGCCTGGAAGGGCCCCAGAGCGACACGCTGGTGGATGTGCTGGAGCGCGGGCACAGAGTGGTGGCTTGCCGCGGTAAGCGCCTTGCCGCTGTCATTGTCTTGTCGCATCCGGGAGCTTGTCGCTCACCGGGTCTTGCCGGGACGCGTGGCGCACCGCGGCAAGTTCCTTGAGGTGCCTTGGTTGGCCTTCCCGGCAAGCTCCTCTTGCCGGGGTCTTGTCTCTTTGACTTGGATACTTTGTTCTTGTATGGCTCCAAAGGAACCACAGAGGACCTTGGTGGTCACCCAGCAAGTCTTGCCGTGGGATGCTGCGACTGCCCGTGCACGAGTTCGGGATACTAGGGTACCCCTACTCTAGTACACCGACAGTTTTACTTCCTGATTGCAGTGCAAGGACGAGCGAAAACAACTGCATCCTAGTCCGGAATGCACTTTCTACCAGTTCATCCATGGACCAAGGACTAGCTGGCACGGCTGCACGGCGGTTTTTTGGACAGGTGCGCGGACAAGAGGCATTGTGTTCTGCTTATTTCTGCAAATAGCGGTGCTTAAATTTAGTGGAATGCACAAGCATTTCAGCTGGTCAATACACTGCATGGTTCAGTTCAGCATTCCAGCTGAGACCACAATTATAATTGGTTATTCTGGAATGAGAGAACCTAACCATGAATGGCGGCAACAAGAAAAAACCAGAGTGAACTCCAAGAAATTTAAGCCTGCCGGGAGGCCCTTTGCTCAGAGAGAAGCCTTGCTTGTTTTTTCCTGATTTGTAAACCTTCTCACAACTTTTTCTTTTGCTGTGAACTAGTATATGTTTGTTATGTTCTACTAATCATTGAGATGTATAAAATTTCTTAACTTATGCTTTTCAAGTTTTTTATGAAGACGAGTTTAATGTGAGTGTTCCACATGAGCGTTGGACTAGCGTGTGAACGTTTGGAATTTATTACATTGTGGCCTCAATTAACTGCATGAACCACTGTAACAAGATACATAGTTGCTTATATGTCAGACAGCAGATTGTTGATTGTTAGCTGGTCGATAGGATAGTGTTGAAACAAGCTGAGCCAATGTGCCGTGTTTTTCACAACTGCTTACAAGTGGGGTAGCACCAACAGTGTTTACAAGTACTTATGTATACGTCGGCGCACGGTTCTCGAACGAGTGCTCTATTTCATCAAAACACACACTGCTCGTATGATAAACCGTGACAACTTATGTCTTACCATGCCATATTCATGAAAAAACTAGTGAGGACGCATCGGTTTCGGCAACAATTACGATGGTTCTCACATGATTCATGGGCACACAAAAGTAGCAGCAGTTCCCATAAACGGATTCAAACAGAGTACTAGCCCCAGAGGGGTCGATAACAGGCAAGGTTCAGATAATTAGACACAATCCAAACTACTATTAAACACTAGCTGGGGCAACTATTTCATGCCTCGATCTAATTTGGGCAGGACACAAGACGGACCTTGCCATGAACATCATCGAGGATGTCTCGCAGCAGCTCAATCCTGTGAACCTTCACGAAGACAACCTTTTGGCCTTGCCACTGATAAACTTGTTTGTGGAGGCATGCCACGTCATCTTCCTGCGTAAGCTTGACAAGAACAGTATTCCTCACAAACGAAGGAGTAGCTTTGAACTTCTTGTGCTTCAGTACACCCTGGACAACACGCCTGACAACAGTGAGGCTGGAATACAACTCTTCATTGGTATAACCGCAAATGGCTTCCAGGATCCAACAGCCTAAGAACTCTGTTTTCCTAGTGCGTATATTCAGGTCGTCCGCCTCATAGCGAGTGACATGTACAACCACACAATCCTTGTCTGCATCAGGGCTCTAATTGAAATAGAAACAAATTCTGAATTACTTTTCAGTATAAGAAACACAAGTTATTTAAACCACTACGTATACCATGGCATCGAAGCTAATAAAATTTTGCATTATTAATCACCACATACTTCCTTTTCTAAAAAAATCACCACATAATTAGATGAAAAACCACAATCGAGATCAGCAAAGAAGGAAATCACCTTGGGCAGCTCAGCGGGGGGGACACATCCTCGAAGGGGGAAAACTGCTCCTGCAGTGCCACGGGGGCTGTAACCTCAAACAGGGCGTTGACCATCTCAGTATCTGGGGTCGCCTCGGTGGTTGCCTCCATCTTCTTGGAGCTCTCTGTCTCGTGGGGATCAGCCTCCCGCGTTTGCTCCAATATCGGCAGATCTTTGCCTGGTTCTCCTTGGTCCATCATGAAACTGACGAATACTAGGAGACCACTGAAAGGAAAACACAATCGCAATGACAATGAAACAAAAAAGAGAGTGAGGATCGGTTACTGCTTTGCAAAAGTTCTTTTTTTCCGCTGAACGAAAATATACCAACATCACGGATCCGCTTACCTTCCCTTCGTTCAGAGAGAAGAACAGTGGCAGATGCAAGTGTTGCCTTTCTTGAAGACGGTGAGGGAGAAGGGGATTCAGCGAAGAGTGAAATGATGGTTGTTTCGTCCGTCAAACTTAGACTGCGGGGAGGTGGGGTTTTGTGATACGACGGCTCATTACTGCCGCGCTACGACCGGGGTGACTCTCCGCCTGCATACTGCCTTCTAATTTGGTGGATGGCATTTGGGCCCGCGCGCTACATGGCCCGCATGTCAGTGAACAAAAGTATAACGGCATTCAGTAGAGGGAGACGTTTCAATGACCTAGGAGGAGCCAGAAGCGGTAGAGTGTCTCCACTGTACTAGTAGTAATTGTTTTTCTGGGTAGATATAGAGTGTCTCCATTGTACTAGTAGTAATTGTGACAAAACAGCCCATCCACACTAGTAAATAGTAAAATCAATTCAAAAGCCCATATATTTACTGAACGAGAGGCGCTACCCACACCCAGCACACCGCCCCCCCCAAAAAAAAAACCTGGGTGCTCTTCTTCCTCCTCGCTCACACCCACCTCACGTCAACTCGCTCCACTCGTACCCCCAAATTCCTCACCTTACTCCTACAGAAAACCCCAGCTCCCCTTCTTCCTCACTCCTACAGAAAACCCCCAGCTCCCCTTCTTCTTTGCTCGCACTACAACTAGGCACGTCATTCGTTACTCTGCTCAAATTCGTGAGCGCGGCGCGACGCCCTCGAGGAAAATGGAGTCAGCTGACCCCAGCGCCAAGAAGATGAGGCTCCCGCCAGCGGCGACGCCTGTTGTAGATCCCGCACCCGGCAGCGCGGGGAGAAGCGGCGACCCCGCCCCCACCGGATCCCAGGAACCCGTAGAATCTCGGGTGGACCGCATCAGCGATCTCCCGGACGCCATCCTTGGGGAGATCATCTTGCTTCTCCCCACCAAGGATTGCTGCCACACCCAAGTCCTCTCAATTCGGTGGCGCCCTCTATGGCGTGTCGTTCCCCTTAATCTCGACTGTCGTCAGCTATCTCTCTTCAATGATTTTGAAATCCCCAGAGCCATCATCTCCTCCCACCAGGGCTCCGTTCAAAGCCTCTGCATCCCGTCATCCTATCTAAGCACGCATACCATGCCCTGCACGATGGACGCCTGGCTGGAATCCCCTGAATTCACAGAACTACAACTGCTTGAGTTCTACTATTCCCCTGGAAATCACATACCACATACCGAATGCCATGAACTTGTGCCCTCAGCACCGGTGTCCATCTCGGGGTTTTCGTCCTCTCTCCACACCGCCACCGTTGCGCAGTGCTACATACCAGACAATCTGGTACTAAACCTTCGACTCCCGTTTCTCAAGAAAATTTCACTTGTGCGGGTTCGTATATCGGAGGCCTCATTGCACAGCATCATCCACTCCAGTTGCCCTGCGCTGGAGTGCTTGGTGCTTGTTTTCACAGTTAGAATCGGTTGTCTCCAAATAAAGTCGCCTAACCTTGTAAGAATTGGAATTTCTTTTGACGGAAGGCGGCTCATCATCCAAGATGCCCCTTCACTTCAAAGGTTGATCCTTGATTCTAGTTATTCACCGTTGCAAATAACTGTCCTCTCTGCGCCTAAACTGGAGACCTTGGGTGTAATACATGATCTCTGTGCTCATTTCAATATGGTGTTTGGCTCCACAGTTCTTCAGGTACTTTATATTATCATCTACACTTGTAACCATAAGCTGCATTTTAAATTTCTGCGCATAATTTATATATCATCTTGGAGTACACATTTTGTACTAATATTATGTTCTATGCTCAATGAAGAGTTTCTCCATGGATGGCCTATCAATGGTGCTAGATTCTGTCAAGATCTTATATATCCAAATGAATAGTTTTGATCTGAACAAGATTATTGGCTTGCTGCAATGCTTTCCATGTCTGGAGAAGTTGTATATAAAGGTGATAATTTCACGCACATTGGAAGCCCGCATATAGTGTACTAGAATTAACCGTTCAGTTGTTGCTCTTTCGACACTCTTCTTTTACACCTTAACTGTTTTCAATCTTCATGTCTATTTAGGCAACAGGACGGGGTAAGAAAGTTATAACCAATCGGTGGATTCGTAAGCATCGGGATTTTCTCACTTCTCATGAGATTCGATTGAAGACAATAACGCTAGAACGATATGTAGCCAACCGTGCAAACACAAGATTTGTCACATTCTTCATGCTGAATGCGAGGTTACTATTGTCCATCAGGCTTAAGTTTATCAGCAGCATGGTTTTGACGGATGGGTATGTCGAAGAGCAAAAAAAGGAGTTTCAGGTGGGCAAAAGAGCTTCTGAATGTGCTGGGCTTCTATTTACAACATATTGTGGTCATAATCCAGTAAATTTTACGACCCAGGATGTTCATTCTATGGACCTGACCGATCCATTTGACTGTGACTGCCGAAAACAGTGCTGGAGTTAGATGTTGTTGCCCTTTTCAATCTAGTTTTTTTTGTAAACCTGATGAACAATTAACCCTCGTGCTTTTGTACAGTTTGTAAGGTGGAGTTACATGTTCCTGCCCTTTTCAACTCGGTTGTGACTGTCATATTTTCTTTGAAACAAGGCAAATGGATTGCCATTCGTTTAATTTAGAGTGAAATATTGTAACAAATCCAAACCAAGGGAAATAACATCACTCTCGCCGGCTGCTTGAGCTCACTGTGCATTATAGAAGCCAAGTGATTAGCCCCCACCAGCACCCACAAACTTATTTCAAACTAGCACATCAAATGGGCTGTAAATTTTCATAGGAAAGGCTGCATGACCGTGACAGATTTGGATTCTGACATTTGGGACCCTCGAGGAAATAGCCTATCCAAGGTGGTGTCGACTTACTAGCCAGTCAACAAACGATTCTGCCTACCAGCCGTTGGATTGACATCCAACATCTGTCGTGTATCTTCTATCTCTTGTCTTCTTCTTCCTTCAATCGCCCAAACCAAACCACCCCATCGGCTCCGCCTACTCCCGCCTCCCATGGCTGGCTGCGCCTCTGCCGCCCTACCGTACGTACCCTCCAACTTTGGCCAGTCCCTCCCTCTATTCCCCCACACGTCCTGTCATTCTCCGGCGATGTCAGCCCCAACACGCACCCATGCCCGAACCGGTCAACCCTCGTACTCCCCTCCGCCTGCGACTGGACCGGCGCATCTTCAACGGCTCTTTTTCGTTCCATCCGAGGCCTCGCCGTCATCCTCCGCCTTGCGGCCTTGGTTCGCTCGCCGTGCGCGGTGCACCGCCCTCTTGCGTTGTCAACGTCATCAACAACCGAGAGGAACAAGGAGATGATTGTACGTGGAGAGGATGACAGTAGGGACCCACCAGCGTCATGGCAGTACGCAAGCAAGTGCCTCTATAGTACAAGCCCAAAAATATGGTTCCTCCTAATGGTTGGACATCTGGGGCTCACGCCATTGTCAACGTAGTCAATAAACGAGAGAATTACACTACGAGCGGCTGACACCAGGGACCCAGCAAGTCGCGTAGTTTTTTTTTGAGGAACAAGCAGTTGTTATTTATACTAGTTTTAGCGACGGATCAGGGTAACAACGGGGCTGTGCGGGGGCTGTGGCCCGTCTAGCCAGGATTTTATTTATGTTTACCACATCATGAGCCCAGTTGTGTTTTTTTCTTGCTGAAAATGGCTAGCCCAGTTCTATTTTTTTTAAGAAATACCCAAACAAGTCCTACTTGCTTTATCGGCCCTGCTGGGCTGCAAATCTTTCAAGACGAGGAGAGTTTCATTCGGTTTGCCCAGAAATGGGCTGTACATTTTTAAAACACATCAAACCGGGAATTAGTTTCAATTTTTTTTCATTGCAAGATCTTAAATTCCATTGATTTTTATGCGTGGACAATTATTTGGATTTTATATTTATATAAATTATTTTTCAAAATAGGTTGAATGTGAATCGATATTTCTGGATTAAAAACAGTTGACCGCACCGAAATATGCAAAAATTCGTATACTTTTTAACCGTGGCCACAATATGGGGTGTGATGCTAACAAAAAGAAGATGGGCTCCAAAAAAATTCTTAAGAATTAGCAAATGGGCTGTACATTATTAGAAATAATGGCAGATGGGTTGTATGCTGTTTTCCACAGATTTGAGGCTGGCTTGTGCGCCTACTACAGGTTGACGCGTATGCTTTCATAAAAAAAGGTTGACGCACATGCAACGCCCTGTCAACTTAGTCAACACATGAGAGCAGTGACTGTTGGATGTCCACCCAACGGCTGTCGTGCTTCTTCAATCTCTGCTCTTCATGCTCAAGCCTCTCAAACAAGCGCCGACGAGACTGCCTGCTCCATCCTCCCGCGGTCGGCTATGCTGCCGCACAGGCCTCACGGCCCCACCGTACTCCTATCGCTGGCCTAGCCATCCCTCTACTCACCCACACATGCTGTTATTCTCCGGCGACGGTAGACGAACCAGTAAACCCTCGTACTCCTCCGCGTGGGAAACAACTACCGAGTATTCCCTGGTTCCGTGTCATTCCCTTCCTAGGCCTCACCGTCGTCCACCGCCCTGGTGCTCTCGGCACGGCCTGGTCAACGTGGTCAATGAACGACATCCATCGGAAGTGAACTGTACGTGGAGAGGCTGACAGCTGGGTCCACGGCCGCACGCAAGGAAATGCCTCCTTATTACGCGCAAAATAATGATTCCTCCACCTGATAGCTAGGACCCATAGGAAGGGCCTCTGTATTTCGTGAAAAAAACGTTCCCCCCGCTGACAGGTCGGACCCACCAGCTATATCTTCGCACGCAAGGAAGTGCCTCCTTATTACGCCCAAAAAATGAATACCCCCTGCTAGCTGGGACCCACCATATTGTTGGGCTGACTTGTGGGCCTACTAAGTTGACAGGGACGGAGAGCTTTGTCAACTTAGTCAATACTCCAGTGACCGTATGATGTCCATCCAACGGCCATAGTGCTTCTTCAAACTCTGGTCTTCTTGCTCCAGCCGCCCAAAGCAGCGCCGGTCGTGCCGCCTGCTCCTGCCTCCCGTGGCCGGCTGTGCTACCGCAGAGGCCTCACCGCCCCCATACTACTCCCACCACTGGCCAGGTCATCCCTCCACTCACCCACACCCCCTGTTATTCTGCGGCGACGACAGCCTCACACCGCAGCCGAACCAGTGAACGCTCGTACTCCTCTCCGCGTGGGCATCCACTGCCGCGTCTTGCACGGCTCCGTGTCGTCCCCTTCCTAGGCCTCGCCGTCGTCCACCGCCATGGTGCTCTCGGCGCGGCGTGGTCAATGTGGTCAATGACCGACTTCCATCGGAAGAGTACTGTACGTGGAGAGGTTGACAGCTGGGTCCACGGCAGCCGCAAGGAAGTGCCTCCTTATTACGCGGAAAATAATTATTCCTCCACCTGACAGCGGGGACCCATCGGACGGGCCACCAGTATTTTGCGAAAATAATCGTTTCCCCCTGACTGCTGGGACCCACCGGACGGGCCACCGTATTTTGCGAAAAAAAATGTTCCCCCCGCTGTCAGCTCGGACCCACCGGAAGTGCCTCCTTATTACACACAAAAAAATGAATACTCCCCCGGCTAGCTGGGACCCACCTTGCTGGGAGGCTGACTTGTGGGCCTACTAAGTTGACGGGGACGAAGGGCTTTGTCAACTTAGTCAATATGAACGATTCTAGCTCCAGTGACCGTACGATGTTCATCCAACGGCTGTAGTGCTTCTTCAACCTCTGGTCTTCTTGCTCCAGCCGCCCAAAGCAGCGTCGGTCGTGCCGCATGCTCCTGCCTCCCGTGGCAGGTTGTGCTGCCGCAGATGCCTCACCGCCCCCTACTATTCCCACCGCTGGCCAGGCCCTGCGGCGACGGCAGCCTCACACCGCAGCCGAACCAGTGAACCCTCGTTGTCCTCTCCACGCGGGCTTCCACTGCTGCGTCGTCCCCTTCCTAGGCCTCGCCATCGTCCACCGCCGTGGTGCTCTCCGCGCGGCGTGGTCAACGTGGTCAAGGAACGACTTCCATCGGAAGAGTACTGTACGTGGAGAGGCTGACAGCTGGGTCCACGGCCACAGCCCAGTTTTTTTGTGATTTGCCAAGTAAGTCGCTTTGTCAGGCCTGTTGGGCTGCAAATCTTTGTCAGGCCTATTGGGCTGGCCGAGAAAATGGTCCATCAGTAATGAGAAATGGGTTGTACATTTTTAAAACACATCAAACCGGCAATTAGTTTCAAATATCTTTTTTTTTCATTTCAAGATTTTAAATTACATTAATTTTTATGCGTGGAGAATTTGTTCGATTTTATATTGATATACATTTATTTTTAAAATCAGTTTGAATGTGAGTCGAAATTTCGGGATTAAAAACAGTTCGGACCGCACCAAAATATGCAAAATTTCGTATAATTTTTTAACCGTTGCCACAATATGGGTTGTAATGCTAACAAAAAGAATATGGGCTCCAAAAAAACCTTAAGAATTAGCAAATGGGCTGTAAATTACTAGAAATAATGGCAGATGGGTTGTATGCTGTTTTCCACAAATTTGAGGCTTTTCTAAAAAAAGGTTGACGCACAAGCACTGACTGTTGGATGTCCAGCCAACGGCCGTCGTGCTTCTTCAATCTCTACTCTTCCTGCTCCAGCCTCTCAAACAAGCACCGGCGGGACTGCCTGCTCCCTCCTCCTCGCGGCCGGTTGTGCTGCCGCGCAGGCCTCACCGCCCGACTGTACTCCCATCGCTGGCCTAGCCATCCCTCTACTCACCCACACCTGCTGTTATTCTCCGGCGACGGCAGACGAATCAGTAAACCCTCGTACAGTTGTACTCCCCTCCGCGTGGGAAACAACTGTCGAGTCTTCCCTGCCTCCGTGTCGTCCCCTTCCTAGGCCTCGCCGTCGTCCACCGCCCTGATGCTCTCGGCGCGGCATGGTCAACGTGGTCAAGAAACGACTTCCATCGGACGTGGACTGTACGTGGAGAGGCTGACAGCTGGGTCCATGGTGGCAGCAAGGAAGTGCCTCCTTATTTCGCGAAAAAAACGTTTCCCCCTAACTGCTGGGACCCACCAGCTACATCTTCGCACGCAAGGAAGTGCGTCCGGGCAAAAAAAACAATTCGCCCCCTGACTGTTGGGACCCACCAACTACATCTTCGCAGGCAAGGAAGTGTCTGACAGTCGGGACCCACCTGGTCGAAGCATACATAGCGTTGTCATTCTGGTCGCGAACGTGTACGTACATACTGGTCGATGTAGAGGCGCGCACGTGTCGTAGTAGAGGCGCGCACGTGTCGTAGTAGAGGCGCGCACGTAGCTCTGACACCTCTTCAAATCCCTACTTCCCTTTGTGAAGGGCCTTTCTTTTACTTTATGCAATTTTTATTTTGAATTTGAGTCTCCATCTTCTCTTATAAAAGCACCAAATAGGAGGCAATATGATCGTACTTGAGTATTGGGTGTAGCTAATATGCGAGTGTATTTCATGAATGGATCAATGGTCGAGCATGATGGGCTAGGGATAACTTATTTTAGCGTTGATATTTTGAAAGACATGGTTGCTTGTTGATATGCTTGATTATTTAAATTATCATGTCAAAACTAGACTATTGCTTTGAATCACATAAAGGTCCAAATGTCCATGCTATAAAGAAAAGAATATGATATGACATGTTAGGCAGCATTCCACATCAAAAAATATGTTTTTATCACTTACCTACTCGAGGATGAGTAGGAGTTAAGATTGGGGATGCTGATACGTCTCCAACGTATCTATAATTTTTTATTGTTTCATGCTGTTATATTATCAATCTTCGATGTTTTATAATCATTGTATATCATTTTAAGTCATTTTTTATTGTTCCATGCCAGTTGTTGTTTTCTGCATGTTTTTTACATCGTAGAAAATCAATATCAGACAGAGTCCAAATGCAACGAAACTTCACGGAGATTTTTTACGGACCAGAAGACACATAATGGGCCCTGGCTGTGCCTGGGGGGTGCTCCGAGGAGAGCACAACCCACCAGGGCGCGCCAGGAGGCCCAGGCGCGCCCTGGTGGGTTGTGCCCACCTCGGGTGCCCCCGGACCGCCTCTTTGCTCTATAAATACGCCAATATACCCAAAACCCTAGGGGAGTCGACGAAATATTGATCCAGTTGCCACAGAGTCCAGAACTACCAGATCCAATCTAGACACCATCTCGGATGGGGTTCACCACCTCCATTGGTGCCTCTCCGATGATGCGTGAGTAGTTCTTTGTAGACCTTCGGGTCCATAGTTAGTAGCTAGATGGCTTCCTCTCTCTCGCTGAATTCTCAATACAATGGTCTCTTGGAGATCCATATGATGTAACTCTTTTGTGGTGTGTTTGTTCGGATCTGATGAACTTTGAGTTTATGATCAGTTAAATCTTTTTATATCCATGAAAGTATTTGAGTTCCTTTGATCTCTTTTATGCATGATCTCTTATATACTCGTATTTCTTTTCCTATATTTGGGTTTTGTTTGGCTAACTTGATCTATTTATCTTGCAATGGGAAGAGGTGCTTTGTAGTGAGTTCGATCTTACGGTGCTTGATCCTAGTGACAGAAGGAGAACCGACACGTATGTATCGTTTCTACTAAGGATAAAACGATGGGTCTATCTCTACATAGATAGATCTTGTCTACATCATATCATCGTTCTTATTGCATTACTCCGTTTCTCCATGAACTTAATACACTCGATGCATGCTGGATAGCGGTCGATGTGTGGAGTAATAGTAGTAGATGCAGGCAGGAGTCGGTCTACTAATCTTGGACGTGATGCCTATATAATGATCATTGCCTAGATATCGTCATGATTATTTGAAGTTCTATCAATTGCCCAACAGTAATTTGGTTACCCACCGTTTGCTATTTTTCTCGAGAGAAGCCACTAGTGAAACCTACGGCCCCAGGTCTCTTTCTCATATATTTGCCTTTGCGATCTACTTTTCCTTAGCATTTATTTTCAGATCTATTAAACTAAAAATACAAAAATACCTCGCTGCGTTTTATTCTTATTTATTTTATTTCACGTTCGATCTATCAATCTACTATAATTTCCTCACGTCCGTTTGCCCATCTTGGGGCGCCGCTACCCGAAAGGGATTGACAACCCCTTTTACACGTCGGGTTGTGAGGATTTGTTATCTGTGTCCAGGGGTTGTTTACGATGTGTTGCTTGGTCTCCTACTGGTTCGATAACCTTGGTTTCTTCACTAAGGGAAATACCTACCGTCACTATGCCGTATCATCCCTTCCTCTTTGGGGAAATACCGACGTAGTCCTAGCTGACAACACATCTTATAATGCTACCGCCATACTAAGCAAAATAAGATGCATAAAAGATAATTATCACATGCAATCAAAATATGTGACATGATATGGCCATCATCATCTTGTGCCTTTGATCTCCATCTCCAAAGCACCGTCATGATCTCCATCATCACCGGCTTGACACCTTGATCTCCATCGTAGCATCGTTGTCGTCTCGCCAACTATTGCTTCTACAACTATCACTAACGCATAGTGATAAAGTAAAGCAATTACATGGTGATACGTCTCCAACGTATCTATAATTTTTGATTGCTCCATGCTATATTATCTACTGTTTTGGACCATACTGGGCTTTATTTTCCACTTTTACATTATTTTCGGGACTAACCTATTAACCGGAGGCCCAGCCCAGAATTGCTGTTTTTTGCCTATTTCAGTGTTTCGAAGAAACGGAATATCAAACGGAGTCCAAACGGAATGAAACCTTCGGGAACGTGATTTTCTCAACAGATATGATCCAGGAGACTTGGACCCTCCGTCAAGAAAGGAGGGAGGCGGTCACGAGGGTGGAGGGCGCCCCCCCCTAGGGCGCGCCCCTACCTCGTGGGCCCCTCGAAGCTCCACCGACATACTCCTTCCTCCTATATATACCTACATACCCCCAAACGGTCAGAAACGGAGCCAAAAACTAATTCCACCGCCGCAACCTTCTGTACCCACGAGATCCCATCTTGGGGCCTGTTCCGGAGCTCCGCCGGAAGGGGAATCCACCACAGAGGGCTTCTACATCATCACCATAGCCCCTCCGATGAAGTGTGAGTAGTTTACCTCAGACCTTCGGGTCCATAGTTAGTAGCTAGATGTCTTCTTCTCTCTTTTTGGATCTCAATCCAATGTTCTCCCCCTCTCTCGTGGAGATCTATTCGATGTAATCTTCTTTTTGTGGTGTGTTTGTTGAGACCAGTGAATTGTGGGTTTATGATCAAGTTTATCTATGAACAATATTTGAATCTTCTCTGAATTCTTTTATGTATGATTGGTTATCTTTGCAAGTCTCTTCGAATTATCAATTTGATTTGGCCTACTAGATTGGTTTTTCTTGCAATGGGAGAAGTGCTTAGCTTTGGGTTCAATCTTGCGGTGTCCTTTCCCAGTGACAGTAGGGGCAGCAAGGCACGTATTGTATTGTTGCCATCGAGGATAACAAGATGGGGTATTTATCATATTACATGAATTTATTCCTCTACATCATGCCATCTTGCTTAAGGCGTTACTCTGTTTTCTTGAACTTAATACTCTAGATGCATGCTGGATAGCGGTCGATGAGTGGAGTAATAGTAGTAGATGCAGGCAGGAGTCGGTCTACTTATCTCGGACGTGATGCCTATATACATGATCATACCTAGATATTCTCATAACTATGCTCAATTCTCGCAATTGCTCAACAGTAATTTGTTCACCCACCGTAGAATACTTATGCTCTTGAGAGAAGCCACTAGTGAAATCGATGGCCCCCGGGTCTATTCTCATCTTATCAATCTCCATCACTTTATTATTGCTTTGCTTTTTACTTTACCTTCCATCTTTATACCAAAAATACCAAAAATATTATCAATCATCTCTATCAAATCTCACTCTCATAAGTGACCGTGAAGGGATTGACAACCCCTAATCGCGTTGGTTGCGTTGAGCTATTTGTTATGAGTAGGTACGAGGGACTCGCGCGTAGCCTCCTACTGGATTGATACCTTGGTTCTCAAAAACTGAGGGAAATACTTACTCTACTCTGCTGCATCACCCTTTCCTCTTCAAGGAAATCCAACGCAGTGCTCAAGAGGTAGCAGGAAGATTTCTGGCGCCGTTGCTGGGGAGGTCTACGCAAAAGTCAACATACCAAGTACCCATCACAATCCCTTACCTCCTGCACTACATTATTTGCCATTTGCCTCTCGTTTTCCTCTCCCCCACTTCACCCTTGCCGTTTTATTCGCCCTCTCTTTTCCGTTTGCCTTTTTCTCGCTTGCTTTTTGTTGCTCGTGTGTTGGATTGCTTGTTTGTCGCGATGGCTCTACCTAGATTTGGTGATCTCCACCTTAAAAGGTTAGAAGAGATCGAAAGCAACGTTAGGAGCTTTATGGTTTTGAAATTTGAGCATAATAATTTCTTCAGAAACGAGCTTAAGGAACAAAAAAGTTTTATGAATTATATGAATAAAGAGCTCGATGATATGTCTAAATAATTTGATGGTATAAGATCTCAAATTGCTCGTCTTGAAAAATTCACTGTCGAAATCTCGGATAAGCAAGCTACCTTAGTCAATAAGACGGCCGCTAAACCGGATTCTTATGAAAATCAAGATGAAGATCTAAAAGTTATTGATGTGTCCCCTATTAAATCCTTGTTTTGCAATATGAATCTTGATGAAACTGAATATGATCCACCATTACCTAGAAGGCGTTCCAAAAATTCGGAGTATTTAGATCTTGATCATGAAATTGATAAAAGTGGGATTGAAAAGAATAAAAGCCTAGATGTTGCTAAACCCACTATGTTGGATTTCAAGGAATTTAATTATGAAAGTTGCTTTTTAATTGATTGTATTTCCTTGTTGCAATCCGTGCTAAATTCTCCTCATGCTTATAGTCAAAATAAAGCGTTTATTAAACATGTCGTTGATGCCTAGATGCAATCTTATGAAGAAAAACTTGAGTTGGAAGTTTCTATCCCTAGAAAACTTTATGATGAGTGGGAACCAACTATTAAAATTAAGATTAAGGATCATTAATTTTATGCTTTATGTGATTTGGGTGCTAGTGTCTCCACTATTCCTAAAACTTTGTGTGATTTGCTAAATTTCCGCGATTTTGATGATTGCTCTCTAAACTTGCATCTTGCGGATTCCACTATTAAGAAACCTATGGGAAGAATTAATGATGTTCTTATTGTTGCAAATAGGAATTATGTGCCCGTAGATTTTATCGTTCTTGATATAGATTGCAATCCTTCTTGCCCTATTATTCTTGGTAGACCTTTCCTTAGAACGATTGGTGCAATTATTGATATGAAGGAAGGGAATATTAGATTCCAATTTCCATTAAATAAGGGCATGGAACACTTCCCTAGTAAGAAAATAAAACTACCATATGAATCTATCATGAGAGCTAATTATGGATTGCCTACCAAAGACGGCAATACCTAGATCTATCCTTGCTTTTACGCCTAGCTAGGGGCATTAAATGATAGCGCTTGTTGGGAGGCAACCCAATTTTATTTTTAGTTTTTTTGTTTTTATTTCTGTTTAGGAATAAATAATCCA
The DNA here is from genome assembly GCF_003073215.2 of Triticum urartu. Taxonomy (NCBI): domain Eukaryota; kingdom Viridiplantae; phylum Streptophyta; class Magnoliopsida; order Poales; family Poaceae; genus Triticum; species Triticum urartu. The sequence continues at coordinate 37,654,799 of NC_053023.1, read as the reverse complement.
TCTACCTTCTGTTTAGATGTGGTTTTATGTTTTAATTAGTGTTTGTGCCAAGTTAAACCTATAGGATCTTCTTGGACGATAGTTATTTGATCTTGCTGTAATTTCCGGAAACTTTCTGTTCACGAAATCAATTATTAAAAATCACCAGAACGTGATAAATAGTGATTCCAATTGCTGTTGATCAATAAACAAATTGCCTAGGTCGTCCTATTTTGGCTGATTTTTTAGAGTTCCAGAAGTTTGCGTTAGTTACAGATTACTACAGACTGTTCTGTTTTTGACAGATTCTGTTTTTCGTGTGTTGTTTGCTTATTTTGATGAGTCTATGGCTAGTAAAATAGTTTATAAACCATAGAGAAGTTGCAATACAGTAGGTTTAACACCAATATAAATAAAGAATGAGTCCATTACAGTACCTTGAAGTGGTCTTTTGTTTTCTTTCGCTAACGGAGCTCACGAGATTTCTGTTGAGTTTTGTGTTGTGAAGTTTTCAAGTTTGGGATGAAATCTTTTGATGGATTATGGAACAAGGAGTGGCAAGAGCCTAAGCTTGGGTATGCCCATGGCACCCCCAAGATAATCCAAGGACACCAAAAAGTCAAAGCTTGGGGATGCCCCGGAAGGCATCCCCTCTTTCGTCTACTTCCATCGGTAACTTTACTTGGAGCTATATTTTTATTCACCACATATGTGTTTTACTTGGAGTGTAACATCCCAAATTTTCAATTTGGAATGTTATGCATTAGATCATCATGCATATCATATTTTCTTGCATTTTGGTCGATCCTAGAAATTTCACGCAACTCAAGGACCTTCGGAGAGAGTTGGAGATTTCGTTATTTTCATATTTGAGAGTTTTCTCAAATTTGAAAAGAGGATCATTTGATTTATTTATTTCATCTTCAATTATTTTTCCGATATTAAAAAAATATAAGAGAGGGAATAATATGACTTTCCCAAATTTAGGAAAAATGAAGATTTAATGAATAAGTCAAATTTTGGTTTTGCCGGAGTTTATTTGCATTTCATTTGGATAGGGAAAAATGCGCGTTTTAGAAAATTGCATTTTAGGCCCGGAGAAAAGTTCATTTTGTTCGACTCATTTTTCGGAGTCGGGGAAAATTTACTTTAGATTTTTTTTTGAGTTCGTTTAGTTTCTTTTTCTTTGTTTTTCTGCGCGCGGAACTATTTAAAAAAAAATCTTGCAGCGCCCTGGGCCAAGGCCCAGCCAGCAGCCGGCCGGCCAGGCCATCGCCCGCGCCGCGCGCACCAGGCGCCAGGAGGCCGCCGCCGCCGCCCCTTTTGGAGTCCTAGTAGGACTTTAGTCCTACTCCGTTTCCTCTTTTTCTTTCCTATTCCTACTCTATTTCTTGTCCCCTACCCCAAGAAACCCCCTCCCCTCACCAATATAAATACCCCTCTACCCCCCCCCCTCTCCTCACATCAAAAACCCAAGCCTCTCTCCTCCTAAGCCGCAGCAAGCAGCAGCGCGCAGCCCTTAGCCGCCGCCGCCTAGCCGCCGCCGCCCGGAGCCCGCCTCCCAAGGTAGCCGCGCCTTTCTTTTTCTTCCCCGGTCCGGTTTTTCCTAAAAGAACCGTTCCGTTTTCTCTCCATTTCTTTTCTTTTTCTTCCGGTTTTTGTTTCGGTTTTCTTCCGAAACCCTAGATCGGTTTTCCGTTTCTTCTTCGGTTTCTTTTCCGAAAACCCTAGATCGGTTTTCGTTCTTCTATCGGACCGTTTGTCCCAACGAACGTGATCACCGATTGTTCCCGGTTAACGACGTCCGTTCGTTTAACCATTCTTCGTTTTCTTTTTCATCGGATTTATCCCGCGATCGTGATCTCAGATCCGATCTTCGTTCTAGTCTTTCTTCTCGCTCGTTTATCGGAATCAGGTGATTCAAACGCCTGGAGTTTCGTTTCGAAACCACCGTTCCGTCTAATAAACTTAAACCAGTTTTTGCCCCGGTAAAATTTGACCTAGTTTCAACTTGCTAGAATCGAGTTGTTTTCTTCCACCGTTTGTTTTCCGTTTCTTTGTTCGGTTCGTTCTTTCTTTGCAACCGGAGTTCTTAAGTTGAACTTTCTGGTTCGTTCTCTCGTTCGAGTTTTACCTGTGCATTAGATGAGTACTTATTGTGTGCTTGTTGTTTGTCTATGATAGATCACCCGGATTGCGCCGCTTGTTACTTTGAAACCCTAGGTCTCGCGGATCATCAGCAAGGCAAGTAACACTTTGATCATACCTTTTCTACAACCCATGTTTATTTGCATTAGATCAATCCTCTCACACTGCATGATTAGGATCTAATTAAATTGTGGGATGGCAACTTAAACACACATCTGGGTGGATTGAGGCACCTGATGTCTATCAGGACTTGCCTGTTTTTTTTCGGACCGCCACCCAGGCTCAAAGGGATCATAAGATCTTTCATGCTAGAAACTTCCGTGTGCAGCCACAAGCCATTATGGGCTCTGGCATAGTTGAATAAGTCGTGCGAACTCTTACGGGTAGGCTAGCAGATGTAGGGGTTGTAGGTGGTACGGTCTACCCACATGTAAGGTGCTAGCGCTTCTGAAAGACTGTGTCTCGGTCATCCGTCTTCTCAAACACCATGTAGTGCGAGAAACCAAACGGAGGCGATCGAGTCTTGTGGGGAAAAGTGCGCAAACCTCTGCAGAGTGTACAAACTAATCATGATTAGCCGTGTCCCCGGTTATGGACAACTTGAGTATCTAGTACTTGAATATCATGTGAATCTCAACATGTTACTTCTAATTAATGTTGTTGGGTTTTAATTGTTCACTTAATTGGGATCGGAATGCTGTCAACCATTCTCGATGTTTCACAACCACCATGATAGTTAAATAAATTTATTCCTTTGCAGTAGGGAAAAACTGGCTTTACGCAAAAACTGTAACCATAGAGCTTTCCACCAGCCATATATGCATATAGTATAGCTGTTTCATTCCATTACTCTCTATGTGTTACTTTGCCAGCATATTCCATGTGCTGACCCGTTTTCGGGCTGCAACTTCTCATGTTGCAGACTTTTCAGACGACGAGTAAGGTGCTTTTAGGTCGTGGTTCTATACTCAGTGATGCCGTTGGAGTTGATGGACCCATTTATCTTCCGAGTCTTCCGCTGTTATCATTATTAGATGGCCTTAAGCCATTTTTATTGTAATAAGTTCTCTTTGAGACAACGATGTAATAAGTGTGTGATTGCCACTCTGCTATAAATCCTTCGATGTACTGTGTGGTGTCAGCATTACTGATCCAGGGATGACACCCGAGCACAGTAGACTTGATCCATTTGGGTCGGGTCGCCACATGGAGCGTCTTGTATGATTTGAGTCTTTGCTTTTTAGTTTATCACAATCATCTTTGCTATACACACCTTTTTGGAGAGCCATACATGAATTGGAATTTGTTAGAATACTCTATGTGCTTCACTTATACCTTTTGAGCTATATAGTTTTGCTCTAGTGCTTCACTTATATTTTTAGAGTACGGTGGTGGATTTGTTTTATAGAAACTATTGATCTCTCATGCTTCACTTAGATTATTTTGAGAGTCTTAATAGCATGGTAATTTGCTTAATAATAATAATATGCTTGGTATTCAAGATTTGTAAAACTTTCTTTTGAGTGCGTTGAATACTAAGAAAAGTTTGATGCTTGATAATTGTTTTGAGATATGGAGGTGATAATATCAAAGTCGTGCTAGTTAAGTAGTTGTGAGTTTGAGAAATTCTTGTGTTTAAGTTTGCAAGTCATGTAGCATGCACGTATGGTAAACGTTATGTAACAAATTTGAAACATGAGGTGTTATTTGATTGTCCTCCTTATGAGTGGCGGTCGGGGACGAGCGATGGTCTTTTCCTACCAATCTATCCCCCTAGGAGCATGCGCGTAGTGCTTTGGTTTTTGATGGCTTGTATATTTTTGCAATAAGTATATGAGTTCTTTATGACTGATGTTGAGTCCATGGATTATACGCACTCTCACCCTTCCATCATTGCTAACTTCTTCGGTACCGTGCATTTCCCTTTCTCATATTGAGAGTTGGTGCAAACTTCGCCGATGCATCCAAACCCCGTGATATGATACGCTCTTTCACACATAAACCTCCTTATATCTTCCTCAAAACAGCCACCATACCTACCTATTATGGCATTTCCATAGCCATTCTGAGATATATTGCCATGCAACTTTCCACCATACCGTTCATCATGACACATTCATCATTGTCATATTGCTTAGCATGATCATGTAGTTGGCATAGTATTCGTGGCAAAGCCACCGTTCATAATTCTTTCATACATGTCACTCTTGATTCATTGCATATCCCGGTACACCACTGGAGGCATTCATATAGAGACATACTTTGTTCTAGTACCGAGTTGTAATCATTGAGTTGTAAATAAATAGAGGTGTGATGATCATCATTTTCTAGAGCATTGTCCCAAGTGAGGAATATGAAAAAAAAGGCCCAAAAAAAGGGGGAAAGGCCATAAAAAAGAAAAGGCCATAAAAAGAGAAAGGCCATAAATAAAAAAAGGAAAAAAATGAGAGAAAAGAGAGAAGGGACAATGCTACTATCCTTTTCCACACTTGTGCTTCAAAGTAGCACCATAATCTTCATGATAGAGAGTCTCTTGTTTTGTCATTTTTATATACTAGTGGGAATTTTTCGTTATAGAACTTGGCTTGTATATTCCAACGATGGGCTTCCTCAAATGCCCTAGGTCTTCATGAGCAAGAAAGTTGGATGCACAGCCACTTAGTTTCTTTTGTTGAGCTTTCATACATTTATAGCTCTAGTGCATCCGTTGCATGGCAATCCCTACTCCTTGCATTAACATCAATCAATGGGCATCTCCATAGCCTATTGATTAGCCTCATTGATGTGAGATCTTCTCCTTTTTTGTATTCTCCACATAACCCCCATCATCATATTCTATTCCACCCATAGTGCTATGTCCATGGCTCACGCTCATGTATTGCGTGAAGGTTTATAAGTTTGAGATTACTAAACTATGAAACAATTGCTTGGCTTGTCATCGGGGTTGTGCATGATGAGAGCATTCTTGTGTGACGAAAATGGAGCATGACTAAACTATATGATTTTGTAGGGATGAACTTTCTTTGGCCATGTTATTTTGAGAGGACATAATTGCTTAGTTAGTATGCTTGAAGTACTATTATTTTTATGTCAATATGAACTTTTGTCTTGAATCTTTCGGATCTGAATATTCATACCACAATTAAGTAGAGTTACATTGAAATAATGCCAAGTAGCACTCCGCATCAAAAATTCTCTTTTTATCATTTACCTACTCGAGGACGAGCAGGAATTAAGCTTGGGGATGCCTGATACGCCTCCAACGTATCTATAATTTTTGATTGCTCCATGCTATATTATCTACTGTTTTGGACCATATTGGGCTTTATTTTCCACTTTTATATTATTTTTGGGACTAACCTATTAACCAGAGGCCCAGCCCAGAATTGTTATTCTTTGCCTATTTCAGTGTTTCGAAGAAACGGAATATCAAACGGAGTCCAAACGGAATGAAACCTTCGGGAATGTGATTTTCTCAACAGATATGATCCAGGAGACTTGGACCCTCCATCAAGAAAGGAGGGAGGCGGTCACGAGGGTGGAGGGCACCCCCTCCCCCCAGGCGCGCCCCTGCCTCGTGGGCCCCTCGAAGCTCCACCGACGTACTCCTTCTTCCTATCTATACCTACGTACCCCCAAACGATCAGAAACTGGGCCAAAAACCTAATTCCACCGCCGCAACCTTCTGTACCCACGAGATCCCATCTTGGGGCCTGTTCCGGAGCTCCGCCGGAAGGGGAATCCACCATGGAGGGCTTCTACATCATCACCATAGCCCTTCCGATGAAGTGTGAGTAGTTTACCTCAGACCTTCGGGTCCATAGTTAGTAGCTAGATGGCTTCTTCTCTCTTTTTGGATCTCAATACAATGTGCTCCCCCTCTCTCGTGGAGATCTATTCGATGTAATCTCTTTTTGCGGTGTGTTTGTTGAGACCGGTGAATTGTGGGTTTATGATCAAGTTTATCTATGAACAATATTTGAATCTTCTTTGAATTATTTTATGTATGATTGGTTATCTTTGCAAGTCTCTTCGAATTATCAGTTTGGTTTGGCCTACTAGATTGGTTTTTCTTGCAATGGGAGAAGTGCATAGCTTTGGGTTCAATCTTGCGGTGTCCTTTCCCAGTGACAGTAGGGGCAGCAAGGCATGTATTGTATTGTTGCCATCGAGGATAAAAAGATGGGGTATTTATCATATTGCATGAATTTATTCCTCTACATCATGTCATCTTGCTTAAGGCATTACTCTGTTTTCTTGAACTTAATACTCTAGATGCATGCTGGATAGCGGTCGATGAGTGGAGTAATAGTAGTAGATGCAGGCAGGAGTCGGTCTACTTGTCTCGGACGTGATGCCTATATACATGATCATACCTAGATATTCTCATAACTATGCTCAATTCTGTCAATTGCTCAACAGTAATTTGTTCACCCACCATAGAATACTTATGCTCTTGAGAGAAGCCACTAGTGAAATCTATGGCCCCCGGGTCTATTCTCATCATATCAATCTCCATCACTTTATTATTTCTTTGCTTTTTTACTTTACCTTTTATTTTACCTTGCATCTTTATACCAAAAATACCAAAAATATTATCTATCATCTCTATCAGATCTCACTCTCGTAAGTGACCGTGAAGGGATTGACAACCCCTAATCGCGTTGGTTGCGTTGAGCTATTTGTTTCGTGTAGGTAGAGGGACTCGCGCGTAGCTTCCTACTAGATTGATACCTTGGTTCTCAAAAACTGAGGGAAATACTTACTCTACTCTGCTGCATGACCCTTTCCTCTTCAAGGAAATTCGATGCAGTGCTCAAGAGGTAGCACATGGCGATTGCATTTCACACAATAAAGCGACAACCATAAGGCTCCTGCCAGTTGCCGATAACTTTTACAAAACATGATCATCTCATACAATAACATATATCACATCATGTCTTGACCATATCACATCACAACATGCCCTGCAAAAACAAGTTAGATGTCCTCTATTTTGTTGTTGCAAGTTTTACGTGGCTGCTATGGGCTTCTAGTAAGAACCGTTCTTACCTACGCATCAAAACCACAACGATGTTTCGTCAAGTTTGATGTTTTAACCTTCAACAAGGACTGGCCGTAGTCAAATTTGATTCAACTAAAGTTGGAGAAACAGACACCCGCCAGCCACCTTTATGCAAAACAAGTTACATGTCTGTCGGTGGAACCGGTCTGATGAACGTGGTCATGTAAGGTTGGTCCGGGCCGCTTTTCATCCAACAATACCGCCGAATAAAAATAAGATGTTGGTGGTAAGCAGTATGACTATCATCGCCCACAACTCTTTGTGTTCTACTCGTGCATATCATCTACGCATAGACCTGGCTCGGATGCCACTGTTGGGGAACGTACCATGTAATTTCAAAAAAAATCCTACGATCACGCAAGATCTATCTAGGAGATGCATAGCAACAAGAGGGGAGAGTGTGTCCATGTACCCTAGTAGACCGAAGGTGAAAGTGTTAGTTTAACGCGGTTGATGTAGTCGAACGTCTTTGCGATCCAACCGATCAAGTACCGAACGTACGGCACCTCCGAGTTCAGCACACGTTCAGCTCGATGACGTCCCTTGAACTCTTGATCCAGCAAAGTGTCGAGGGAGAGTTTCGTCAGCACGACGGCGTGGTGACGGTGATGGTGAAGTGATCCGCGCAGGGCTTTGCCTAAGCACTACGACAATATGACCGGAGGAGTAAATGGTGGAGGGGGGCACCGCACACAGCTAAGAACAATTGATGTGTTTGGGGTGCCCCCTGTCCCCGTATATAAAGGAGGAGAGGGGAGAAGGCCGGCCCTAGGGGGCGCGCCAAGTGGGGGGAAACCCACTAGGACTCCTAGTCCTAGTCGCCCCCCTCCCCCTTCCTTCTTTCGGAGGGGGAAAGGGGGAAGGAGAGAGAGAGGGAGAAGGAAAGGGGGGCCGCGTCCCCTCCCCTTATCCAATTCGGACTGCCCATGCAGGGGGCGCGCGCCACCCCTTGCGGGCTGCCCTCTCTCTCCCCTTATGGCCCATGTGGCCCATTACTTTTCCCGGGGGGTTCGGGTAACCCCTCGGTACTCCGGTAAATATCTGAAACACTCTGAAACCATTCCGGTGTCCGAATACTATCGTCCAATATATCAATCTTTACCTCTCTGCCATTTCGAGACTTCTCGTCATGTCCGTGATTTCATCTGGGACTCCGAACAATCTTCTGTCACCAAAACACATAACTCATAATACAAATCGTCATCGAATGTTAAGTGTGCGGACCCTACGGGTTCGAGAACTATGTAGACATGACCGAGACATATCTCTGATCAATAACCAACAGCGGAACCTAGATGCTCATATTGGTTCCTACATATTCTACGAAGATCTTTATCGATCAAACAGCAATGACAACATACGTCATTCCCTTTGTCATCGGTATGTTACTTGCCCGAGATTCGATCGTCGGTATCTTCATACCTAGTTCAATCTCATTACCGAAAAGTCTCTTTACTCGTTCCGTAATGCATCATCCCACAACTAACTCATTAGTCACATTGCTTGCAAGGCTTACCATGATGTGCGTTACCGAGAGGGCCCAAAGATACCTCTCCGATACTTGGAGTGACAAATCCTAATCTTGATCTATGCCAACCAGACAAACACCTTCGGAGACACCTATAGAGCATCTTTATAATCACTCAGTTACGTTGTGACGTTTGATAGCTGTCACGCCCAAGATGTGTCCCTATCCTAAAGGAACTCGAAGGTCCCACCAAGGATAGAAGCGCATCTTGAAGACGCTTCTGCAAGGTGGATATCATTACATCAACATTACATAATAGTGGGGATACAACCAAGACATACAATGTCACATGAATACAACAACACATCATATACAACATCAACATCCGACTATGGATGAAACATAAACAGAAACTCAAACGACATCCACCCTGCTAGCCCAGGCTGCCGACCAGGAACCTAACCCAAGATCGACGAAGAAGAAGAACTCCAACACAAGTAAACATCGCTCTCACGTCATGATCATCGCATAACCTGTACCTGCAACTGGTGGTGTAGTAATCTGTGAGCCACGAGGACTCAGCAATCCCATTACCATGGGTATCAAGACTAGCAAAGCTTAATGGGTAAGGAAGGGGTAAAGTGGTGAGGTTGCAGCAGCGACTAACCAAGTATGGTGGCTAACTTACGAAACAAGAGCGAGAAGAGAAGCTTAGCAAGCGGTCGTCAACTAGTAATGATCAAGAAGTGATCCTGAACTCCTACTTACGTCAAACATAACCCAGAAACCGTGTTCTCCTCTCAAACGACCCCGAAAAGAGACACTCACGGTTACGCACATGGTTGGTGTATTTTAGAAGAGTTTACTTCAAGTTTACTACAACCGGACATTAACAAATTCCCATCTGCCACATAACCGCGGGCACGGCTTTCGAAAGTTCAAACCCTGCAGGGGTGTCCCAACTTAGCCCATGATAACCTCTCGCGATCAACGAAGGATATTCCTTCTCCCGAGAAGACCCGATCAGTCTCGGAATCCCGTTTACAAGACATTTCGACAATGGTAAAACAAGTCCAGCAAAGCCGCCCGAATGTGCCGACAAATCCCGATAGGAGCTGCACATATCTCTTTCTCAGGGCACATCCGGATGAGACATCCTACGAGTAAAACCAACCCTCAAGTTTCCCCAAGGTGGCCCCGCAGTCTACTCGGTTCGGACCAGCACTTAGAGAAGCACTGGCCCGGGGGGCTAAATAAAGATGACCCTCGGGTTGGCCGACCCAAGGGAAGGGTGATAGGTTGTTAGGCAAATGTAAAACCAAGGTTGGGCCTTGCTGGAAGAGTCTTATTCAAGGCGAACTGTCAAGGGGGTCCCATAAATCACCCAACCGCGTTAGGGACGCAAAATCCAGGAACATAATACCGATATGACGGAAACTAGGGGGCAAGAGTGGAACAAAACACTGGGCATAAGGCCGAGCCTTCCACCCTTTACCAAGTATATAGATGCATTAATAATATAAGAGATATTGTGATATCCCAACATAATCATAATCCAACATGGAGCAATCTTCATCTTCACCTGCATCTAGTAACGCTATAAGAGGGGCTAAGCAAAAGCGGTAACATAGCCAAACAACGGTTTGCTAGGAAGGGTGACAAAGGTTAGAGGTTCATGGCAATTTGGGAGGCTTGATAAGCAAGTGGTAGGTAACGCAGCAAAGCGATAGAACGAAGCAACTAGCATAGCAATGATAGTAATGAGATCCAAGGTGACGGTCATCTTGCCTGAAATCCCGCTAGGAAGAAGAACGAGTCCATGAAGAAGATGAAGCCACGAAGATGAACCAAGCGTAGACGAACGAATCCTCACGATCGCAACGAAACGGGAACTATCGAGAAGAAGCACACAACATGGTAAACACACCACACATGAACAAGACATGATGCACAATCAAGTATGATGCATGTCCGGTTTAAATATGCATGGCATGACAAAGTGCAACAAACAATACTACAAGTTAAGTGGAGCTCAACATGCAACGAGTTGTATATTGAAGAAACACCACATCAATTATTTAGTTCTCTCTCGGTTATGTACCCAACAATATTAAATGTTGTTAACCATGACAAGAGGTGAAGCATAAGTAAACTAACTATTTAGGCAAGTTTAAATGAGGCCGGAACAACAAACAACAATTCCGAAAAGTCCCCATGTGCATATTTTAGATTTGGTACTGTTCTGCCTAAAACCATATTTTATTATTGTTAAACAGGAAAATAAAGCGCAACATGTTAAACTAGGCATTTTTCTACCCCATTTACATATAAAGAACATTTAATTTGGAGTTACGGTTGATTTGTTATGAAATAAATCATTTTAACATGGCATTTATACAAATTTATGCAAACAGCAAGTTTAAACATATTTAACATAGATGAAGGCAGCATATTATTAAAGTACATGAAAAAATAAGCATCTTACATATATAGTTTATTTAATTTTGATGCATGGTTTGTGAATTATTGATGCATGAACAAAGAGAGTTTTTCTGCAAAACAGGTTTCTCTGGAATAATAAACAAATCACAGATCTGTAAAAAAACATATGCGGGCCGAATCTGGAACAGGGGCCGAACAGGGCAGGCGCTGGGGGCAGCTCACCATGGGCCACTGGGCCGGATCTGGAGAGGAAGCGACCCACGGGGGGGCGCTAGAGGCAGACGATGTGGCCCATCCGGGCGGCCACGCACAGGCGAACGAGCGGGCGAGCGAGCTCCTCTGCTCGTCAGGAAGCAGAGCAGCGGCGGCTCAAGCAGGGGACTTGGCGGGCGGCGCAAGTGGTCTCCGGCGAGGGCACGGGTGGCCGGGGACGGGGCCCAGCCGGCGGGATCTGGCCGGAACGGTCAAGGGCGGAGGAGGAAGGCGACGGCTTGGCGGTTGGCGTCCACGACGTTTGCTGTCGCCTGCAGAACGATGACATGGGGAATTCAGAGAAGAAAAACGGGGAAGTGCAGAAGAAAGAGACGGCGAGGTGAGATGGCATGGGCGCGACGGGGCCTGCGTGGGGTTGCCGGCGATGACGAGGCCGTTCGTCGGAGGCGCGAAGGCGAGGCCATGCTTGCCAGGGTGGCAAGGCAGCGAACATCGAGGTCGATGCAAACTCCATGGCGCGGGGAGCTCCGGTGACGCAGGGCTGATGAAGAGCTCGGGCACGAGGGCGCCATGGGGGCTCCTGCTGGAGGTGGTCGCCGGAGCGGCGAGGCAGCGGGGGAGGCTCGGCTGGCCGCGGAAGATGGAGGCGCATGGGACTGCGGCTGCGGACGTCGACGCTCCTGGACAGAGAGGCGACGGGGTTAGGAGCATCAGGTGCAGAAAGAGGGAGAGGGTAGGGAAGGAGGCGCGGGGCTGGCCTGGTGTTCGTCCAGTGGGGAAACGGCCCCGGGCGATGGATCCAGGGAGGGTGGCGGCGACGATGAGGTTCAGGACGGGGATGCCAGCGTGGAGAGGAGCACTCGGGCGCTGCTGCAGATTGGGTGGCGCTGAAAAGAAGGGAAGATGGCGGCGGTGGTTTGGGCAGGGGATCTCGGGCACGAGGAGAAGCAGAGTAGGCCGAGGCAGGGAACGACGAGGTGGTGGCTGGCTGGACGAGGCTGTGTGTGTGGGCGGGTGCGAGCTGGAGAGCAGCGGCTGGATCGCTGGTGATCCCGAGGGGAATGGAGACAGCGGCGGCGGCAGGGAGGATCCCTAGAAAATAGGGTTTGGTCTCAAGTTACTAGGGATGGACTATGAGGGTGTTTGTTTCCAGGGACTTAAATAAGTCCCTATAAGTTCCATCTAAACCAAACAGGAGGGATTTATAGGGACTTAAAGTGGGCATTTGGGACTTATGAAATAAGACTCTTAAGAAGGGACTTATAGGGACTTATAGTTGTAATATAGTCTTATAGAGACTTATAAGTCCCAGGAACCAAACATGTAGGGACTTTTTAAAGACTTAGGACTTATAAGTTGGGACTAAAAATAGTCCTAGGACTTATAACCAAACAGGGCCTATATATATATATATATATATATATATATATATATATATATATATATATATATATATATATATATATAAGAAAGAAGTTTGGATCATTCAATTAAAATCCGACAGTCGAGAAAAAATGTTATAAGAGTCCAAAAGAGAAACCGAAGATATTTTAGGGATGCTTGGGGATGATCCGAACCCAACAGTGATGACTGAGCGGGTCGGGTTCAGGACAGATTTCGGACACGCACACGAGGGGGTCCGAGAGAGGTCGACAACGACCAAGGGGCATGTCAAAAGGTCATCGAGACAAGGTAAGGAGCGGCAACTACGAACGAGTGCAAGTTTTAAAAACAATGACGGCAACCAGTGCTGATGCAATGCGGATGATGCCATGATGAAATGCAACAAACAAATAAATACACACGACGATTACGAAAAACATTGAAGGCTTCTGAAGCGTCGGTCTCGGGGCGTTACAATAGCACACAAGGTGTTCCTCCGGTATTCGGGAGTTGCATAATCTCATAGTTAAAGGAATATGTATAAGTCATGAAGAAAGCAATAGCAATAAAATTTAACGATCATTATGCTAATCTAACGGATGGGTCTTGTCCATCAAATCATTCTTCTAATGATGTGATCCCGTTCATCAAATGACAACACATGTCTATGGTCAGGAAACTTAACCATCTTTGATTAACGAGCTAGTCAAGTAGAGGCATACTAGGGACACTTTGTTTTGTTTATGTATTCACACATGTATCAAGTTTCCGGTTAATACAATTCTAGTATGAATAATAAACATTTATCATGATATAAGGAAATATAAATAACAACTTTATTATTGCCTCTAGGGCATATTTCCTTCATGCACCTCTATGACCACAAGTCTTCCGGTGCCGAGCTTGTTTGGGTGTCGTGTCCTCGTCTTCTTCTTCTTCGTTTGTTTAGCGGCTTTGGTGCCGGTACCAGCTTCCGTGGTCTGGTTGCCACCATCTGTGCTGGTCTCGGCACCGGTGTCAATACCATCGGTGTCGGTGTCGGGGTCGGCGGCACTACCACCGTCTGTTATGAGAAGGGGGCTCTGCAACCCTTCTCCTTGCTGACTAGCCAAAAAGTCAAGGAAACGGTGTGCATTTTCGAAGACGGCGTGATCAGAACCACCAGTTGCGTAGTTGTTCGCCATGTTTCCTGCGATTCAGTCTGCTCGTTTAATTCTCAAACAATAATAAAATGACTAATGGCATAAAAAAAGGCCTATGTTTTGCCAGAATGCCATTTCATTCCTGACCCGGCAAATCCCGAGCACTAGATATGTCCTACTTTCTAGCACAAGTCATGCCGAAATTCACGAAAAAATTCGGTATGACCTTTGCTAAAAAATGAACATATCACGCCGGAATGGAAACGAATCAACATTCCGGCAAAACAAAGGCCACTAGGATCATTTTCCCTGCAAAGATATAGTAGAAAGATACATATGTAGCACCACATACACATCAAACCACTTGCTTTGACATACCACTGTCGGTTTTCTAAGAACTTACATATGAGTTGTGAGCAACAACTCTTTAAGAGTTCAGCCAGGGACTGAAAACGTCCATCAATCCTAAGTCATGAACGAATATGGTGGATGAACTACAGATGAACACAAGGGACTACCCAGGGTCGGGCCACCTTCTTGGTGTAATACCCTACTCCTTTTTGTTTTGTATTGCAATGGTATCGAGTTACAGTGTGTCTCTTACAAGGTGAAAGAATTGACCCCTGGTGAAGCTTGGGCCTTCCCTATTTATAGTGTCCAGGGAGGCCCTGCCGGGGGCACCGATTGGTTGAATACGAGTAAATCTCAACCTAGAGTGTTTTTGAAGTGCTCCAAAAGGACTGAGCTTTGTCAAGTAAACTGACCCATTGGACCATATAAAAGGCATCACTGAAAACTGTCATTCCTTAGATATTCCACTTGATATTAACTAGCATGTACTTTCTTCATTTGTGCACAAGCTGTCAGATAGGTTGCAACAACAGTCTGGGTCAACGCAACATTCTCCCTTGAAGGAATATAAGTTTAGTAAGAGAACATGACAAGCATCAAACCTGATTCATCCTGAAAAAATGGACATTTTCCTCCTTGGGCCTGCACATAGCAATATTGTACAATGATCGAAAATAATTATTTGAGGGTGATGAATCACCGAGGTCGGGGGGCAGTAAAAACCGGCCGGGAGAAGGATGGAAGACATGCTCTGTACAGGCCTCGATAGCGTCGTATTTGGTGGGAAAGAGAACTCCATTCATGGCTGTGCCAAAGAACATAGTAGACGTCACGTCATTTCATTTTTACCCCTTCCAAAGGGGACCGGGGTTCCATTATTTTCATAATGGAATATATACTAATAAACGTCATAATTTGAGCTCAGTACCGAAGTTGCAATCAAAGGAGCAGCCGAGCAGGGGCTCAAGGATGCTGGTACAAATTAAGAACCTAGTTGGCCAGATTGATTTTAGAGCAGCATCACCCAGGCATTCCCAGTCAACCAACCAAATCATCCCGAAAATAGAGCCAGGAACCGTGACATAATAATGTAATTCTTGCTCCCAGTTCTCCCAAGACAAATATGCAAGCAAACCTCACAGGATGTAACGATTAACTGACCACTACGGTCTGTGCACTCCCTTTCAACGTAGCCCACATCAAGCAAGAAACATTGAAGCAGGCAATCAAGAAACAGCATTGCTCATTACTGAAGAATTGCTCGGCAGCAGGATGGCGTCTAGACCGCGGCCGGCGGTGGGATGGCGCCCTGCGGGTCTGCGACGAGAGGCACCGGGTCGGCGACAAGCGGCTGCGGGTCGGCGACGAGTGGCTGCTGTTCGGCGACGAGCGGAGGCGGGTTGGCGACGAGCGGAAGCGGGTCCTCGACGAGCGGAAGCGGGTCCTCAACGAGCGGAGGCGGGTCCTCGACGAGCGGAGGCGGGTCCTCGACGAGCGGAGGCGGGTCCTCGACGAGCGGAGGCGGGTCCTGGACGACCGGAGGCGGGTCCTCAACGACCGGAGGCGGGTCCTCGACGAGCGGAGGCGGGTCCTCGACGAGCGGAGGCGGGTCCTCGACGAGCGGAGGCGGGTCCTCGACGAGCGGCAGGGGATCGGCGACGAACGGAGGCGGGTCATTGACGAGCGGCGGCTCGGCGCCTTCATTGACAACCTCGTGGGGTTCTTCGATGGCATGGTAGTCGAAGAGTGGATCGTTCTGATCGGCTCCCGCTGCTGGGTTGCTTGGCCACTGCGTGAGGAGAGCGAGGAACACAACGCAGCAGACGGCGCCTGTCGCGTTTTGCCCCTGCGCAAACAGTACACACAGTACGTCACTTTCCACGGCAGTGTCTGAGTATCTCTCCCTCTAGCAACGCCCTATCAGAAACGATAGACCAACGACTTACCAGCGCGTGATAATCTGCCTCCGGCACTAGACCGAGAGCGAACCAGACTGCCGAGTACAGCAGCCCAACTGTAGATGACAACCAGTCGGGCAGGTTCTCCAGATACGGATCCATCTGCCATATAACAGATGAGAAGCACGGCATAGACAGTTCAATAATCAGTACTGTATTAAATACTACATGTCATGATTCATTCAGACCGAAGTCGTATAACAAATCGTAAATGTGCAAGAAATGAGTGAAAAGATGAGAATGATCTCAACTTACCACGAAATAGGCGAGAGCGAGCGGAACGCATGTGGCGGCGAGTGCCACCAGGGTGCACATCCACTGGACGGCAACCGTGGACTCCGTCGCGATCCCCATGCCCGTGACCAAGCCGAGGTAGACAACGGCCCCAGCGACGACCCAGGTCGACAGCGTGGTCCGCCGATGGTCATTGTCCGCCAAGTGCAGGAACAGTATGAGGTAAACCATGTAGAACAACGCACCAAGCCCATTGATCCAAACAGAGTCATCGACTTGCCACCCATTGCTCATCAAGCTCAAGTAGAGAGCGCAGGTGTAGCTCAGCAAGGACAGCACGAATGGCTCCCCACGGGTGCCTCGTCCAACCGCCTGCATCTGACACGCGCCCATGAAAGTATTCAGCCTGCAGAGATTATATTGAGCCACACATATGAGCTGGTTGTAGTAAATTAAGCTCATACATCCTCTATTCTAAACTGAATGAGGTTTCGATTTTGTTTTTAAGTCAATCTTAGTTAAGTTTACCAAAAGATATACAAATGTGCTAATGATAAATACACCACCAAATGTATGCTCGTAACACCTTTCGCTTTTATCTAGTTCGCATATTATGTTTATGTCAAGCCAAACTTTCTACTAGTATGTCAACATTTTTTGTACCAAAAGAAATACCATTAAATCCATATACCATCAAACTCATAAGTAAGTTTAGCTTACGATAAAAATAGAACTTGTACCAACTTCAGACTGATAGAATACTAGCAATGAGTAAACTGGATTTATTAATGTTACGTACACTGGCCAGACTGTGACAGCACCCGCGGTAACATATCCTGTAGCAAAATGGAGGTGCGCGCATTCGGTAAGTATTTGCTCCAACTCGACCCAGCAAATGGAACTATCCATTCAATACAATTAATAGATTTTTTTGCGAGGGAATAAAGTTAGTTGCTTACCAAGCAGAACCAGGCAAAATCTCGGCCAAGAGAGACTGGTCAGCCATGCCCAGCCACTCTGAAAAAGAATCTGAGATTAAAAAAGCACCAGAAAAGAAAAAGTAACATTGCTGACGTGGAACATGCAAATACGAAAAAATGCACAAATCACCAGCTATTGGTGTTGATTTCACACATACCATCTACTATATTGCAACTGGCTAGGTACAATCCGGCATTTAGGTACGTTGACATGATTTTTGGCAAGTGGACCTTTTTGTAAGTGCACCCCAGCTAAAATTGTCAAATCTCAAAAACATTGGTGTAATTGAACTAAAAAAGGTCCCCCGGTTAGTATTTTGTCTATATACGATCTATTGGTATTTTGCAATTTTTTTTAGGATGGTAAGTTTTAAACCAAATAATAGAAAGAGCTAAGTAAAATTGCCATGCTGATGTGGCCCTTTTTCTTTGTCACACATGCACTTACAAGCATGCAGGACCTAGTCATCAGAAATCACATATCAACATACCTAAATGTTGTATTAGTCCATCGAAACAAATGTTGCATGAGATCTAGACGCAACGGATTTTAGTCCAGACCATCTATCAATCAACATGCCTAGCTAAACGTTGTATTAGATCTGATGCCACGGATTTTAGTGCAGTCCGCCTATCATTAACACATCAAAATCAAATGTGGTATTAGATGTAGATGCAACGGATCTTGGTCCAGACCATCTATCAACACACCTAAATGTTGTATTAGATATAGACTAGATGCAACGGAGTTTAGTCCGGTCCATGTAGCAACATACCAAACCGGGCAGCGCCGGCGCCTCGGCAGGTGCACAGGCCATCACGAGCGGCGCCATGCTTCGGCCGGAACCTCCTGCCAAATCAAAGCAAAATCATGGGGAAATCAAGAGGGATCGATCAGGAGAGCGGAAGGAAAGAGAGCGCGAGCCAAGCACCCGCAGCAAACAAGCAGATCCAAAAACTGACAAAAGGTGGAGCAGCACGTACGAGAGAGCAAGGCAGGCTAGGTACCGCGCCGCGCGGGGCGGTGCCTCGCCGGAGCAAAATAAAAAACACGGGCGCGCGAGCGAGCGAAGCGACCGCAGAAAGCAACGCGAGAAGAGATCCACGGCAGGGTGCGTCGCGTGCAGTGCGTACGTACCTCCGGTGAGGTGGGCGGTGCTGCCGCGGGCCCCGTACATGCCTCCGGTGAGGTCGGCGGTGCTGCCGCGGGCCGGGCGGAGGGGGAGAATTGCGTGCTGGGGTGGGTGGGACGGGATGGGATGGAATGGAATGGGATGGTTGGGTCAGGGTTTAGACGGGGGTTAAGAGATGATGCCAGGCAGCTAGGCCGGCGCCTGTGTGTGTGCAGAGAGCGGGGTGGGGATGGATTAGTCGCCAATGGGTGTGTGATTAGGGGGAGAGGCGTGGCGTGGCGTCGTGCTCCGGTGTGCGAGACGGCCGCAGCCAGCGTGGTGCATTGCTTTTATGAGGAGGTTAGTTTCTGAGGGGAGAGAGAGAGAGAAAGCGTAGTAATTAAAGGTGCATGCATGTCTTACGTCATGCATGGGGGGCTCAGGGCCAGCTAATCCCGTCGAGCGGTTTGTTCAGTCTGGTTTACCCTGCCATCCGTTCGGTACTCCACTAGTTCTAACAGTATGATTGCTGGTATAATTTTAGAATTAATTTTTTAGAAAACTTCTGATTTATTCATCTTCAATAACGGCGGTACAACGAACACCGGAATTAATAAAATTCACATCCAGATCGATGGACCACCTAGCGGCGACTACAAGCACTGAAGCGAGCCGAAGACGCGTCGTCGTCATCGCCCCTCCTTCGCTAGAGCTGGCCAAAACTTGTTGTAGTTGACAGTCGGGAAGTCATTGGCCGTCGATGAAGAGTGGCGTAGATCGGAAGGATCCAACTTGAAGAAACACAAGAGTAGATGAACTACAACCAGATCCGAGCAAAATTCACCAAGGACAGATCCGCTTAATACACACCTCCACACGCCCATCGACGATACTAGACACACCATCGTGACGGGGGCTAGGTGGGAAGAATCTTATTCCACCTTCAGGGAGCCACCGACGTCTCGTCTTCCTGAGCAGAATACAAACCCTAACAAAAATCGAAGGAACATCTAAAAACAGAGCCCTTCCCCAGCAAGGCCCGTGATCCACGACGCAGCACATGGCCCTAAGGCCATGGAGACGAGGCGGACCGGCGGCGGCGCCGGCGGGAGGCAGTGGAACCCTGAGCTTTTCTTTGGAGAGGAGGACGCGTAAAGTTGATGCTAGAGCATCTCCAATATAATGAAAAATTGCGGCCGTGCCAAAAAGATTACTGTTTAGAACATTTTGACCCAAGAAACAAGCTCCAGCAAATTTTCAGCTCCAAGTGTTGCATATTTGCAGCACCACCAACAGCATCCGCCCGAAAACAAAACGGTTGTGGCGGGAACCCAACCGTCGGTGTGAACTTTCACTGCTGCCCCACCGCCTCACCCTGCCTCCGCGTTGGCCGATTTCGATCATTTGTCGACAACGCCACCACCCCGACCCTCGGCGGCCTCCATCGCGACCGCCCTGGCCTCATTGAGCTTGCAAAGTAGCCACCCCATCTCGCGGATATCCCTGAGCTCCCGTTGTCGTCCCCCGCGCGAGCTCCTGCCACCGTTCATGTACTTCCGCGTCGTTGGATTCCACCATCCCCACCGAGCTCCTCCCTACTGCCGGATTCGTCTCTTGACGTGAAGAAAGAAGAAGAGTAAAGTTATATAATAATTGTACATATTGAAAAAAGAAATGAAGGTGAGGACACAATCAGACGGGCGGATGGTCTCTCCGGCCTCAGCCTAGGTCATGCATTTTGATAGACCGGTATGTCATGTCGATGATTTATTGATCTGTATCTCCAAATCCTTCCTCGGAGCCAATCATTTACGTGGCTTGCCATTAGATGTTGTTAACATGGTGTCCGTGAGGGGTTTTGCTTGCAAACCCCTTTTCACCTCTGCTTGCAAGATCCTAAGACTCCCAAACACATCATTCTAGAGTCTAGATTGCCCTTTTGTGCGCCAAGGTTGTGTGGTCAAAGGGTTACTTCAAAGCTTGGACAACCTTTCAATGTCATACCTCTAAATCATTATATACCAGTGGGGAACTATTGGCAACTAGAGGGCCTAAACAAGAAGGAGAGGTCCAGCTAGAAGGTTGCATGCATATATGCTCACGGCTTGGACGTCATGGAAACAACTGAATAACATGGCCTCAATCAAAATTTCTCCTCGCATGACGATGTTGACACTAAATATTGATGATGCAAGGTGCTGAAAGTTGCCTCGATTGACAAAATGCACTTGAAGATCTCTTCAAGCCACCTGATTACCAAGGCTTCCGCTTCTTTAGTGGTTTGTTGTCTACGTTTGTTTCCTGGTTTTGCTTGGTTCTAAAACATACTTCCTTTTAATTTTAATTTTAATTTGTTTGTCTGTAGGTAAGCTATATGTTAGTCAAGCTCATGCTTGGGTGATGCATCACTTGGCCCTTGAACCTCACCTCGAGGTATTTTCTCCACCCCTTCTTACCTTGAAAAGCAGGGTCACGTTATGAGGATTGTTTTCTATATATAAGAAATTGTTGGGTATCTCTTCCCCGTTTTTTCCTGCTAGGGTCAGAAATCTTATATTTCCCATATCCATATAACATTAATTGAGTCCTTGGGGTTCCAAAATATGCTTCTTTTACTAGTCTCTTCGGAAACTAAAAACCTTGAACCAAGAAGAATTGCACCCATTTTGATAGCGACATAAAATGAAGGATCATTGTGTTTCATCTTGTCGTGGATCAGGTCACACGATGTAACGTGTCTTTAGAAGATACACAATCCTCCTTGAAATGGATCTAGATTGTGTATGTGCCAAAAACATGAATTAACCCGAAATATTGGCACTACAATCTGTACCACGATCCGGGGCAAAACTATCGTTTCAAGTTAGGCGTAAACGCTTTCTCACCCAACCATTCTCAAGCAAGATCACCTAAGAGAAAAACACTGGTGCAGTCAATGGAGCAGAGGAGAAGGTGATAGAGATGAGATTAGCATGCTAGTAGCTATTTTCATTGATAAGGGAAGAGTATAGTTACATAACAATTGTACAAGAAAAAAATGAAGGTGAGGTCACAATTAGACAGGCATTGATGGTGTGTACTCCCGGGCCACGGCCTATGTTATGCAGTTTGATGGATCGATACATTCTGACGATGACTCGCTGATCTGGAGCTCCAAATCCACCAATAGAGCCAACAATTTATGTGTCTTGCCATTGGATGTCGTCGACGTGCTATCCATGAGGGTTTGCCTGCAACCCATTTATCCCCTCTGCTTATAGACTGCCCAACACATGCATTGCGCAGACTGCCCTTTCCGCGTGCCAAGGTTGTGGGTGATCAAAGGGTACTTCAAAGATTGGACAACCTTTCAATGTCATACCTCTAAAGATTAATCTGCCACCGAAGGACAATTGGTGTATGTAACTAAAGGTCCTAAACAACAAGAAGAACTCCAACTGGAAGCCCGCATATATGCTCGCGGGTTGGATGACATGGAAAGAACAAAATTATAGTCTTGAACCAAAACCGCTCCTCTTATAACCATGTTTTCACATGCATTGTTGATGAGGCAAGGTGCTGGCATCCGGCTAGACGAAATGCACTTGAAGACCTCTTCAAGCCACCCGTTCACCTAGCTTTCATATTCTACAATGGCTACATGCGTGCCTTTGATTCCGATACACATTTTAGCAGGGACATCAAATGAAGATTATTGTGTACACATCATGTTGCCGATCTAGTCTCCTAGCGTAACCCACCTTTAGAAGATACACAATCTTCCTTGAACTGGATTTAGCTTGTGTATGGGCCATCTACATAGATTAACTTCAAATAGGCACTACGATATTTCATCTAGCCACATTATGCGCCCCATTAGACGGGACAAAAACAATTGTTCTGAGGTAGGCTTAGCCGCTCTCTCACCTCGCCTTTCTCAAGCTAGAGCACCTATAATGGTGCGGGCAGTGGATCGGAGGGAGAAGGTGATGGAGATGAGATTAGCATGCGATAAAGTGACGTAGTGTAGCTGGGGTTGTAGGGTTTAAGGATGCGTTTGCCATTTCCAGTGACCCCCTTTGCCCTTCCTTTCTTCTTCTTCTTCATTTTAGTGTTTTTTATTTGTCTTTGCCTATGACTGCGCTTAATTTTTAAACAACCGACTATAAAATAAGCAAAACACACCGTGGTTCATCAACTGCAAATTGCGTCTAAGGAGGCATCATGCTAAAAGCCCCAAAGGACCAGCGCACCAGAACAACAATCGGCCGATGAAGAGAAGGGTAGATTGGAAGGATCCAACTTGTAGACACATGAACACGGACGAACGAAAACAAACACCGACCGAATCCCATGAGACCTGCCGGAGGCACACATTCACATGCCCTCTGACGACGTGAGGTGCAGCGCCAGGATGGGGGCTAGGCGTGGAGAAACTTATTCCATCTTCAGGAAGTTGTCGCACGCCTCGCTTTTCTGAGTAAGACACAAACCCTAAAAAGATTCGGAAAAACACCTAAAAATGAAGCATGAGCCCTGCCGCCGGGAAGGGGGTGAGATCCACCACACCTCCTGTGTCTCCATGGCCCTAAAGCCATATGAGCCGAGGTAGATCAGCAGCTGCGCGTGGAGGAGGCGGGGAACCCTAAATGCCTGAGAATCTTCCTTTTATTTCCGCAGATTGTGCTGATATCTCACCATTCCTCTACTGTGATACCTTATATTATTAAAGAAAATATTTTTGTGTTTTTTTGTATTTTTTTATCGTAGGCACACATAATGTATATACATGTTCTCTTGCTTTGGAGGTTTAGAAGCACAGCCATGCATTGGAAATGTTGTTAAATTTACTCCTCGCAAACAAGAATATTACTGATAAATTTACAAAGAATTGCAGCGGCGAAGATAAAAACGTTTGAGCACTTCTTGTCAGCCGATGGCCAAAGTAGAAACAGGTTTCATCTGATGCATGCGGCTGGCCTGATCCTGGCCGGTCCCCCAAGCTGGCGGGGACGTACGTAGGACAGAATCGTCGCGCGGGCCCACCCAATCATTCCGGCTGTCTTGGTTAGTTATTACGGCACGTCCACATCGCAGCTCGGCACGTGAAACCCCTCCTAATTAAACCAACCAAATCCCAGCTTTCTTGCCAAGCAAGCAACCCAGCAGTCGAGGGGAGCTGTGTGCCCGTCACACGTGTGGCGTGGAGCGTGGCGTATGTCCAGGAGAGATGCCCGAGTTTTACCTCCGAGACACTGCCCACCGGGGCCCGCACCGCCCGGAAGAGAGAGAGAGTGAGGGAATATGCCGCGGAGCCCCTGCCCAGTCCCACCATCCTCCCCCTTCCTTCTTCCACATCGACGCCATCGGCGCACCAGGTGCCGCCGCCGACGGTTCGGCCTCTCGGAGAGCGGCCGCCTGACGCGGGGCGACCGCGTCCGCGTCGATGGCCGACGGAGGAGCGACATCGAGCGCCGTCGCTGGAGGCCGCTTCGAGGGGCGGCCGGCGAGCGCCGCGGGCGGGGCGTGGGCCCTGCTCTCGACGGCGCACTCGGCGCTGGGTCATCGGCCAGTTCAGCTACCCGGATCAGGAGGACGCGCTGCTGTGCCAGCGCCTCGTCCGCCGCACCGGCCGGCGCCGCGGGCCGGCTCGTTCCCCGCCAACGCCGTCGAACGGCGCGCCTCGTGCCGCGGCCTTCTTCCGCGCGGCCGCAGGTTCGGCCTCGCGGCGATTGGCGGGCGGCGTCGACTGCATTCGGCCGCATCGACGCGGGGCGACGGGGAGCGCGTCGGTGGCCGGCGGTGGCGCGGTGTGCAGAGCGACGGCGAGCGCCGCCGCTCGAGGTTGCTTCGAGGGCGCAGCGGCATGGACCGGCCGCGAGCGCGGCGTACGGGGCGTGGCCCCTCCTCTCCGTACCCAAGGCCTTGTGCCTGGCACGGAGGCTGCCGAAGACGGTGTCGGCGGAGATGGGCGCGCTGCCGCGCCAGCGCTTCGGCCGCGTCGGCTCGTTCGACGTCGAAGCTCCCGATGTCCCGGTATGTACCGTCACCAGCTCTCCCCATCCGCTCCCAGCAGCCACCGTGAATTAAATTGGCTTCAGTTTCGTTGCGGGCTTGGTGTTTTGGATATTGCCTAGGCGAGATCTGGTTTCTCTGCAATGTTGACATTGCCCTGCCCTGGGGATGAATTAAGCACTTCTTTGTTCACTGCACCCTGAGTAGGTGTTGCAGGTAAATCCCCAAATCGGATACTTCCAGGAGGAGTGTGTTCCTCATATGTTCTTGGCTCAGTAACTATTGCAGAGATGAGCTTATCCAGGTGGCTAGCTTGCATGTTTGTGAAGTAACCTTGCATGACCATGAAGTTGGTGTTAGCTTGCTTGGAGAAATCCGAGAATTCCTTACGGTCTTCTTCTCTTTGTCGCTGCAGAGTTTTGACATCCAGCTTCAGAGACTCCATCTCCACCAAGTGTCCGAGTGCCTCGTGTCCTCGGATGTTTCATCAGTTACAGGGCCTGACAGTGGGTTGCTGAGGTTCGTTAGGTTGGTTTGGGCGGTGATGTAATGATAGTCTCAAACGGGCTTGCCTGTACCGTGCAGGTTCTATTGGGTTGTTCACGTCTGTGAGACGCCTGTGCTATGCAAAATTTTAGTTAACCTTCGGTAGATTTGATGTTGCCATGTGTAGTATCAGTGTTGGTACTTTGTGGTTTGCAAGCTAGTCTTTGCTCTTAATTTTGTGAATGCCTAATTAGGGTGCATTTCTGATAAACAAGAAAAGATAGCTTTGCGTTGACTTGCTTCCACATTTGTGTTCTTGCTAGGGACTGTTTAAAATGCTGGGATCAGTTTTGGAGACTGACCTACATTTTAGTACTGCTGGTGCATTTCCTTTTAGTCTTAGATCATAAACTACTCTTGCGAACATAAATAGATGATCTCAAATTACCATAGTACTGTGGAAATGGTTTAATGCTACTTCTGGCGTTCTTACTTCAGCATCTGTATGCCCATGCAATGATTTGCTTTGAGCCTAGTTCTTATTCTCCTATCATTAAGGTTGACCAAGATTGTTAAAATGTTTGCGGAAAATTGTGTGCATAACATGCCCGAAACTTTTCCTTTTATCGAGTCTGTATCTTTGTTACTTACTGCAGTTGTTTCACACATAAAAGAAAGTCAATAACAATTTGCTCTGTTCTGATTATGTTCAGGACATTGGAGGATGTGATATCCAAAAACAAGAAATTCAGGAGGCAGTTGAGCTACCATTGACACACCATGAGTTGTACTGCTCTATGGTCCTTCAGGCACTGGCAAGACCATGCTTGCTAAAGCGGTGGCACATCACACTACTGCTGCTGGTTCAGAGTTTGTGCAGACGTACTTGAGTGAGGTAAGACGCGGATAGTTGTAACATGCATTTGTTAACCTTGTTTCTGCGTTCAGTATTTCTGTTGTCCTTTTGTTCTTACAAAAATATAGCATGTGTTAAGCTTTGACCATGTAACCAATGCCTATTTTGTTAGGTGTCGACTAGGTTTCCTTGTTTATGCTCGAGACTCCCAGTGTAAAAAAGTTGGACTTGTTTGAACTGCAGTGTTCTGGGAGATCTGTTAACACAAGGTTAAGACTTAAGGCTATACCTAAGCAGTGCGTTAACATCTGATACGATCTTTTTGTTTGTGTTCTGTATACATCTTACATGCAAAAAACATTTAGTTACTGTATGCATTACCAAAGCAAGTAAACTGTTCTTAATATAGCCTATGATGCTGTCAGTAATATTGCGTATGCTTCTTAATGTTTCTGGTAGTGGTTTATATATTCTTCTTAGGGTTTATCACAAAAAATTGCTATGTGAAGCTTTTCTTAGGTTGCTACTTATCACTTCTTTTGTTGATGCATTGTATCATAATACTATCATTTATGTGATGTATTCCGCGTAGCTGAAGAGAATGCCCCAGCTATAATATTCGTCGATGAGATTGACGCTATAGCTAGTGCTCGGTTCGATGCTCATACTGGGGCTGACGAGAAGTTCAGCGTATTCTGATGGAGCTACTCAATCAGGTAAAAGTTTCTAGTTATAATTGGTTTGCTGGAACTCGAGTTGTTTGCCACTTTAATCCTTGAAATCAAGCATTTGGAACATGCATATAGATGTAAATGGAAAACAAGACACTGACTTAGATTGTAAACCTCAGTTGTTTAGTTCCAATTTTTACAAAATGTATACATGCTCTTAGAATTAGTATCTGTGGTTTTTTAAAGGATAGGAAGTAACTTCCTGAAAAGGCTACTGTTAAGACTACTACATGCAACTTTCTCATGCCTTTAGCTCTATTTATTGCCTGCTGCTGCTACAACTGAAATAGAGAGATTGCTCTGTTGTTATTCATTTGGCCCGAATTTGGATTACAAAGCTATTAATGCTGGAAAGAGTGGCAGAGGGTGCATTGAGGAGTGGTAGCCTAATTAGAGGTACTGCTGATGAGTGAGTGAGGGCAATGCATTTTTCCTCTTGTAATATACACTCTGATTTTAATTCCATTTGCTGAAGTATACTCTGATTGTTTTATGGGGAAATGATGATGGAGAAGGGATATCACTGTATATTAATGCCATACCAATGGAAATAGATTAGAGAATAGTACTTTTCCTTGAGCTTTACGTTTAATAATGATTGTTCTGTATATTTGGCCGGAGGAATGTTTGCTTTATACTCTATAAAATGCAGAAATGCAAAGGCTAGTCCGCTCCCTAACTAATTGCTCTCTGACAACCGTATATCAGGTTTCCAACTCAAGGTACCATTGGTCGAACTCAAGATGTCGTTGTGGATCAAGGACCACCTTGAGACTTCATCTACGCTGAAGAAGCTACTTTTGATGCTTGTTCTCTATGGTACTTCTATGGTGATAGTGGATGGTGTTGTCACACCAGCAATGTCAGGTTCATATATTTCTGTTGCATTGTTCGTCGTATTTCTCTTCACCCAGTCTTATGATCTTACATATTTGCTTTCAGCAGTACCATTGTGTTACCAGTTTTCGTCTTCTCACAGTATTACTTGCATTTTTTTTCCTGTCGGTAAAATCTGCAGTGATAACTGCTGTCAATGGCTTGAAGGTTGGAATATCTAGTCTTAATGAAGGTGACCTTGAATATGTTGGTTGATATTAACCGGTTAAATAGAAAAATGTGTTACTGCATAGAAGTGCAGGATAGTCACCTTCTATTTTGATTTATTTTTTCCGCGTTTCTAATTGTTCTCGAGTCTGTAAAGGTTTGGAACATTCAAAGTCGGGCTTGCTGTTGGACGTGCCTTGTTCATATGGTTTTGCTGCCTTTCTGGGATAGGAGTTTATAATATATGATACAGAAGTATTACGCGCATTGAGTCCTATATATATCTACTACCCTTTTGAATGAAACCCAACTCAAGCTTGGATGTCTCCCTGCGGCTGCCTTTTATGTTCAACATGTATGCTTTTTGACCATATTCTTAATGTTAGTTGTGATTAAACTTCTTTGAAGTTCTCTAAGAATGTGTTTGCTTCAGGTGCATAGTTTTTGCTTGACTTAAATATAAAATTAGTTACTGTCTGTCAAGTCCTTTCGTTTTTCTTCTATAGGAACTCTGAAACTCATAAATATGTTGAGTACATTTGTGGTGTTACTAAACATAACTAGACCACTTGTTCTTACTAGTAACTGCGCCTCATGCAATGCACGTCATGACCAAATTCAACATCTTGCATCAGATTGTGGAACCTCTGTCTTAAATGCCATGTGCCTCTGGATTTGATATTATGGAAAAGAGAAAACTAATTTCGAGATATAAGACACTCACGCTAAAACTACTATTTCGAGATATGTGCCACTCATGCTTCTATCTTACTATGATACTAAAACTATTTGCATCGTCACCAACATGAGGCATTTCTGAAACTCAGGTCCTCACAGAGATCCTAGAAAGATTGAAATGGTTTCCCCCCTCTTATATTTAGAGTCAGCATCCAGTATATTCACAGGCCACTTAGTTAATAGTTAAAGCTACTTCAACTTAAGATTAGAGGTCAAACATCAGGGCAAATAGATTAGAGAATAGTACTTTTCCTTGAGCTTTATGTTTAGTAATGATTGTTCTGTATATTTGGCAGGAGGAATATTTGCTTTATACTCTCTAATACTATGCAGGAATGCAAAGGCTAGCCTGCTCCCTAATTAACTGCTCTCTGAGATGCAGACTAAGGCATAGCCTAGTGGTGGGAAGGGGCTGCTGATGCCTTCCCACCCAAACAGGTTCAAGGCACGGTACTTGCAATTTGGGTTTGTTGCACCAATTATGCTGTAGGGGGTTCCCTTACAGTCTTTCTGTCAAAAAAAAAAACTGCTCTCTGAGACCCGTATATCAGGTTTCCAGCTCAAGGTACCGTTGGTAGAACTCAAGAGGTCTTTGTGGATCAAAGAGCACCTTGAGACTTCATCTATGCTGAAGAAGCTACTTTTGATGCTTGTTCTTTTTTGTACTTCTGTGGTGATAGCGGATGGTGCTGTTACACCAGCAATGTCAGTTTCATATACTTCTGATGCATTGCATATTTGCTTTCAGCAGTAGTATTGTGTTACCAGTTTTCATCTTATCACAGTATTAATTCCATTTTTTTTCTGTAGTTTAAGTCTGCTGTAGATGGCTTGAAGGCTGGAATATCTAGTGTTAATGAAGATGACCTTGAATATGTTGCTTGGTATTAACCGGTTAAATAAAAAGATGTGTTACTGGCTTAATGCTTAGAAGTGCAGGATGCTCACCTTCTATTTTGATCTTTTTTGTCAGGTGAAGTGGTCATGACGTTGCATTTCTCGTTGTTCTAATCAGTCTGCAAAGGTTTGGAACACGTAAAGTTGGCTTGCTGTCTTTTTGGGACAGGAAGGGGCTGCCTTTTATGTGAAACATGTTTTTTTTTACCTGTTGATGTGTTAGTTGTGATGAAACTTATTTGAAGTTCTCTAAAAATGTATTTGCTTCAGGTGCATATTTTTGTTTGAGTGACATAAAATTTGTTACCGTCTGTCATGTGTCCTTCTGTTTTTTCAACTATAGGATTCCAAAACTCACAAATATGCTGAGCGCATTTGTGGTTTTAGTAAACATAATTAGACCTTTTGTTCTTACCAGTAACTGTGCCACGTGGAATGCGCTTGATGACCAAATTGGACACACCGCAAGCACAAGAATTTGAAGGCATCCTCTCTGCTGAGTTCATATTGTGGAACCTCTGTTGTTAACATTAAATGTCATGTACATCTGTATTTGACATCATGGAAAAGAGAACTAATTCCTTTCATTGCTAACAAATTTAACTCATTATTGCTAAAATTATTATTTCGAGATATAAGCCAAACACGCTTCTGTTTTACTAAGATACAAAACGATTTGCATCAGTCAACAATATGATGCATTTCTGAAACCTCAGGTCCTCGCAGAGATGCTAGAAAGATTGAAATGGTTTCCCCCCTGTTATATTTTGAGTCAGCATCCAGTATATTCACAGGCCACTTAGTTAATAGTTAAAGCTACTTCAACTTAAGGTGAGAGGTCAAACATCAGGGCAAGCAAATGACGCTCTAGTGATTTTGGATTTACTATCCATTTAATAATCAGTACTATGGGTTCTGCGTTAGTAAAGTATGTAAAGAGAGGGTAATCTTGAATCCAAATTAATGGCAAATTCTGTAAGAGGATATTACTGGAAATAATCATCACCTAGAAAAATGTAAGAATCCTCTCTAATGTTGTGTTGCATAGACCCTACAAATAGTGTGGACTTTATGGACACTCTCATCACCCAGTGTACGATATGAACGATATTAGCCTTTGCAATACATAATATATGTGATTCTACATTTACTTACCTTAGGTTGGAAGTAAGTAGATCTTAAGCATTGAGTAAAGTTTGTAGCGTAGATATTTACAAGATTGGTTTTTCTGCAGAGGATCCGAGGCAATGTTTGCTGATTTGCTACTCTGTTAGATCAGTTCAACTAGTCTATCAGTTCAGTTTGTCTTTTGCACTGCTGAGGGCTCCATGTTGCACTTCCAATATGTTGTTGAGAACTTACTATTGCTCATATGGTGCAGCTTACCTTTGCATGTCTTGTCCTTCCATGCCTTCTACTGGGTTACCCAGGGCAAACTGCAGTTTTTGTGGAGAACTTGACTGAAAATGAGAAGACCTTCTGTCTATCCCGAGTAAGACAAACTAGTTTGTTTACGCGCCTATTTCAAATCTGATATGTTTATTGCCATGCACTTTTTTCACACATTATGAAATAATTTTTAATATTATAGTGAAACTAAGCTTCTTTTTACTATCTTTATCCATTTATGCTACAAACTTATAACACTTTACTCCATTTATGCTGATTTTACAGTGTTTCTCAGGATATACGGTGTTGAAATTGCTAGCATTGGATCTGTTTAGTATGTGCCTATCATGTAAATTGAATTTGGTTGTTGAGAATGGTTGTCTGGTCAATATTACTTCGTGCTAAGTTGCCTTCTCTATCCTGATGGACTTGCATGGTAGTGTTAATCTCCTTACAACACTGCCGATCCCACTATTTGACTTGGATCTGCAAACATACAGAATATTTATAACATACTCCCTCCGTCCCAAAATAAGTGTCTACTTTGTACTAGCTCTAGTACAAATTTGTACTAAGCTCAAGACACTTATTTTGGGACGGAGGGAGTATGTTATTTTGAATAAAGAGCAATGTCCTAAGTCATTCATGCGCTGATTTGTTATATATAATTCCTTTCTTTCATTTGAATTGTCACCACTACCGCCACATAATCTTTCTAATGCCCAGTATTTACTACAGGCATAGCCGAACTTGGGGTCATGATGATCACTACCATATTGGTGACCATCATAGTGCTTCTGATATGTGGCAGGTCAACATCATTGTCGATCTATGCTTTCTCATCATCCTCCTATGCCTGCAGCTATTTTTCTTTTCTTCAGTTATAGGGAGTGTAGGAGAAGGTAGTTGGGTTCTTTTGATATTTGCGGCTATATGTACAGAAGGACTATGGGACCAAGTTGAAGTACGAAACTGACGTTAGGCAAAAAAATAAAAATCGGTGGATTTAATGATCTTTGGTCTCTCCTGACTGTAAGCCGTGCCTGCCATTCATTCGACGATCTTTTTTGTCTGCATCAAGTGGGTTTTTGTTCCTGTCGTTCCTCAGAATGAAAGGTTTCTTTTTCACCGGGTCTCAGCCCAAAGAACTACCATATGTTCTGCTGCATTGCTAGGTACAAGCATAGAAATAGTTGTGTTTTGGAAACAGAATAAAAATACATTTCCGTGTTCAATCCTTTTGCAGTTTGGCTGGTCATTTTGAAATTTTCAACTTTACAATTCAATGTATGTTGCCCTGCCCGCGATGATACAGGTATAGCTACACGTGGTGCCTATTTATTTTATTTTTGGCATCTGTTGCTATCAAGCTCTTTGATATGATACTACAATAATCTCGATTGGTTTAGCAGCAGTTAGACATTTGGTGTTTGGCAGACTGCCAATTGCTTTTATTCTCTTTTTGAACAAGCTGTATATGCTAGCGTGTTCGGGAGAAAAAGGGCACAATCATTGGATAATAATTGAATAGAAGTTTTGTCTCATTTAGTGTTTTGTCACCATGTATTAGTCTTGGCCATGGGCAGCTCGGCCTGGACAGCCCGACCGACCCGGCCTGAAAAAGCCCAACCCGGCTTTGCCCACGGGCTGGGCTTGGGCCTAGATTTTGAGCCTGACGGCCGGGCCGGGCTGGGCCCATCATATTTGTTGTGTAAGGAAGAGGCCCGGCGGGCTTTTAGTGTGATGGCCGGGCTCAAGACTGATTTTTAGGTCCGATGGCCGGGTCGGGCTCGGGCCTGGGTTTTTTGCATCGGGCTTTGATAGGTCCGGCCCGACAGATGGCCAGGTATACCATGTATGTAGCTCTTTCAAAAAAACACAGAATAGCACAAGCGAAACAACCAAAGTGGCTTTTTTTTAAAAAAAAAGACACCCAAAGGGCATCTTAAAACTGAAAATTATTAAGGAAACAGTAGAAAATAACATGACAAGAAAATAAAACTACAGCGAAAATCACACTGCCCATCTTCTTCTTCGCTTGTATGTGTCCGCAAAAGTTTGAAAAATACACTGTTGCAATAGCCACACGTTGCTAGAAATGAAATGTACAGTAAATGTTGAAGGAATATTGGTTGAGGCATCAGCCCCACTATGCAGGCTTTCAATCCTTCACCATCGGTCCAAAGGGTTGGAAAAACTAGCTCATTAGCTCATGCCGCAAAACAACTCAGAAGAAGCGGTTGAAGTCGCCACACTAAAATCCAGTAATTGTTTCCCTTTATTGTCACATAAATTACCAAAATCCGCAGAGAGACAACATATTAGGCAACACCAACCCTCACTAGCCCTTTGTAAGCAACTGGATCGGATATCATCGACATAGGGAGAAGTTTTTTTTTTTGCGAGAAAATGTCGATCTATTCATCTTCAATCAGGACAGTACAATGAACACCAGAAATAATAAAAATTACATCTAGATTCATAGACCATCTGCCGACGACTACAAGCACTGAAGCAAGCCGAAGGCGCGCATCTGTCATCGCCACTCCGTCGACATCGACAAGGAAACAAAAAAAAATGCATAGGGGAAACAAGAACTTGTTCAACCCTAAAAGGTGAATGGGATGGATCCCCACTCCTCTGGCCGCTGACGAACCGTCGAACATGATCGAGGAGGGGAGTCATGACCGCGGCGTGGAAAAGACATTGGGTTGTCCCATACCCTAACTTGGCCAGTTAATCCGGCTTAAGCAAGCAACATTGAGTTATATTCGTGACTCGTTCCCCAACCCAAGCTGCAAGCAAGGTCTCCCAAACGCTGGAGCTTCGACCCTTGCATCTCTCCCACTCGGTGGGTTGTCGGCGGCCAGATGAGTGGGGTCCCCCCCCCTTTCGTTTTCTTAGTTGTAATAGGTTCTTATTTTTCTTAGTTCTTGGATCCCTCGCGTCATTGGACGAGGCGGTGGCGGTGATAGCGCATTGGAATAAGCTCTCCTTCCCTACCTGACGACGTTTGATTTGACCTCCATGAAAGAATTGCGAGGATAGACCTACAAAACAAGCATTATGGTTTTCAATTTTTTTTATCGTTTTATATCTCGTTGTTTTTTCCAATATATTATGTACTGTTTTTCTTGTTAATCCGATATAAGATGCCTTTAAGCTTTAAAAAATATATTTTTTAAAAAGCGTTATTAAGTTCTATTCCTACTGTAGCTTGGAGATCGAATCCGTGTGAGTTTGGCATAGGCAAACAGTGGCCCGGCTACTACTACTGCCTTTCCCTTCTTCCAAGCAAACCACTGTTCGCGGCTCAGGTTCCTCCGCACACATCTCCGCTTCCTCTCGACGGATCGGAACCGCAGACCCGCCCCCCGCCACAAACACTATGCCCGCCTCCCGCCGCCCTGCGATGTCGGCCGCGGCCGTCGCGCCGAGCCCACCGCCGCTCCTCCCGTCGGCACCCCCGCCGTCCTACCCCGCGGCGCCCCCCGCCCCCTCCGCCGAGGACGACGACGACCTCTACGGCCGCCTCAAGTCCCTCCAGCGCCACATGGAGTTCGTCGAGATCCAGGAGGAGTACGTCAAGGACGAGCAGAAGAACCTGAAGCGCGAGCTGCTGCGCGCGCAGGAGGAGGTCAAGCGGATCCAGTCGGTGCCGCTCGTCATCGGCCAGTTCATGGAGATGGTCGACGGCAACAACGGCATCGTCGGCTCCACCACCGGCAGCAACTACTACGTGCGCATCCTCAGCACCATCAACCGCGAGCTGCTCAAGCCCTCCGCCTCCGTCGCCCTGCACCGCCACTCCAACGCGCTCGTCGACATCCTGCCCCCCGAGGCCGACTCCAGCATCTCCCTCCTCGCCTCGTCCGAGAAGCCCAACGTCCTCTATTCGGTATGGATTTTCTCAGATCCGTGTGCGCCCTAGCTCAATTTTAGGTTTATTAGGAAATTGCTGTCTTCGATTTTGCCAACCCTGGATTCATTTGGGATCCTGAATTTGTTGACCACTTTAGGATTCACACTAGCTGGTCTCCGTAACATGTATGTTATCTGCTTCTATTCTCAGTTATTTGCCCATAATAATAATAGTAGTAGCAGTAGGGTCATAGTTTCTTAGTATAATTGTTCAATGAACAGTAGATTATTGGCAGATAGATTGGTGGAATGTTGGATTTGCCTCTGGCCTGCCTTCAATTTGCGCGCACTTCATGTAGATTATGGCATCCTTTTAGGGCCTGTTCTGATCTCCTCCAACTTCACAAAACTTCACATGGCCAGCTTCTCACGCTAGCTTCCGGCTCTGCCTGGCGATCTCAATCTGTTCTGCTCGATGATAGCTTCTTCGAGCGTTCCATTGGCTGGCAGCCCAGCTAGACCAAGATCTGTCCTGTTCGGTGGCATTTGGGCCGGCTGAAACCAGCCCATTTCGAGGGAGCAAGGAAAGTTTACGTATGAGGGAGAGCGAACCGTTTTCTTTACGAGGGAAAGAGCAAACCGTTTTCTTAAGCGGTGGCACATCGGCCGTAATATTCATCGAACTTCATCTCTTTTATTTGGTGGAGCTGGGCCGGCCTCGCTCCAGTTTTTTGCACTGGAATCGCCCAAAGCTTCCCGAAGCTAGCTTCCGGTGGCAAAATCGTTCGGCTCTGCTTCGCTCCAGAATTTTGTGAAGCGTGGAGTGGGAGGAGATCAGAACAGGCCCTTAGTAGATATGAACTGGTTGCGCTATAGTAGTAGATATTAGCGATGTTTGCGAAGGAATTGCTTTGCTGGAAATTCAAGTGTGCTTCAGTTGTTTCGGCAGTCATGTATGTATATAATGGCATCCTTTTAGTAGATATGAACTGGTTGCGCTATAGTGGTAGATATTGGCGATGTTTGCGAAGGAATTGCTTTGCTGGAAATTCAAGTGTGCTTCAGTTGTTTCGGCAGTCATGTATGTATATAATGGCATCCTTTTAGTAGATATGAACTGGTTGCGCTATAGTGGTAGATATTGGCGATGTTTGCGAAGGAATTGCTTTGCTGGAAATTCAAGTGTGCTTCAGTTGTTTCGGCAGTCATGTATGTATATAATGGCATCCTTTTAGTAGATATGAACTGGTTGCGCTATAGTGGTAGATATTGGCGATGTTTGTGAAGGAATTGCTTTGCTGGAAATTCAAGTGTGCTTCAGTTGTTTCGGCAGTCATGTATGTATATAATCTCTGCAGCTTTTATGCAGGTAGTAGAAGTGCCGCATTTCTGATAAACAAGAAAAAATTGCTTTGCTTTAACTTGCTTCCACATTTTTTCTTGCTTGCTACTCTTTAAAATGCTGGGATCAGTTTTGGAGACTGACCGGCAAGTTTAGTACTGCCGGTGCATTTCCTTTTAGGTTATAAAACTACTCTCGCCAACATAACAGACGATCTTAAATCACCATACTACTGTAGGAATGGTCTAATAAATCCTTTAAATTTTATGCTATTTGTGGCTTTCTTACTTCAGCATCTGTATGCCCATGCAATGATTTGATCCTGTGTCGTTTTTTCCTATCCTTAAGGCCGGCCAAGATTGAACACTTTATTTCCTGAGAATTATGTGCATAACATGACCATAACTTTTCAATTTATGAAGTCTGTATCTTTGTGAATTATGGAAGTTGTTTCATACAGTGAATTAAAAAGAAGTCAATAACAATTTGCTATGTTCTGTTATGTTCAGGACATTGGAGGATGTGATATCCAAAAACAAGAAATTCGGGAGGCAGTTGAGCTACCATTGACACACCACGAATTGTACAAGCAGATTGGTATTGATCCACCAAGAGGGGTGCTGCTCTATGGTCCTCCAGGCACTGGCAAGACCATGCTTGCTAAAGCTGTGGCACATCACACTACTGCTGCTTTTATCAGAGTGGTTGGTTCAGAGTTTGTGCAGAAGTACTTGGGTGAGGTAAGATGCGGATAGTTGTAACATGCATATATTAAACCTTGTTTCTGCACTCAGTTCTCCTTTCGTTCTTACAAAAAAACATTGCATGTGTTAAGCGTTGACCATGTAATAGATGCCTAGTTTGTTAGGTACTTGTTAGGTTTTCTTGTTTATGCTCAAGATTTCCTGCGTAATTTTTTTGCACGTGTTTGAACTGAAGTTTTCCGGAGAGATCTGTTAACACAAGGTTACAAGAATAAAACTACCTAAGCAGTGCCTGTTTAGTGTGAACATCTGACGCAACTTCTTTTTGTTTGTATTCTGTATACATGAATTACAACTTGCATGCAAAAATATATAGTTACTGTATGCATTACCAATGCAAGTAAACTACTGTTAATATAGCCTACGATTCATGCTGTCAGTGATATTTACGTATTGCTTCTTAATGTTTCTGGTAGTGGTTCATACATTACACTTTACACAAGAATTTGCTACCTGAAGCTTTTCTCCGGTTTGCTACCTATCAGTTCTTTTGTTGATGCATTGTATCATTTATCTCACCTTAGGGCCCAAGGATGGTTCGAGATGTATTCCGCTTAGCTAAAGAGAATGCCCCGGCTATAATATTCATTGATGAGGTTGATGCTATAGCCACTGCTCGATTCGATGCTCAGACCGGGGCTGACCGAGAAGTTCAGCGTATTCTGATGGAGCTACTGAATCAGGTAAAGTTTCTAGCTGTACTTGGTTTGCTGGAATTCAGGTGGTTTGCCACTAATCCTAGAATATCATGCATTTCGGACATGCATATAGATGTAAATGAAAAAAGAAAAACACTTACTTAGATTGTAAAGCTCAGTTGTTTAGTTCCGATTTTACAAAATGTGTGCACACCCTTATATTAGGAATAATATCTGTCACTTCTTTAGGGTAGGAAGTAACTTCTGGAAAAGGCTATTGTTAAGACTATTACATGCAACTTTCTCATGCCTTGAGGGGTTTGAGTATCTCATTGTGAACTTTGTATGCAGATGGATGGATTTGATCAAACAGTGAATGTGAAGGTTATAATGGCAACCAATCGGGCAGATACTCTAGATCCTGCTCTGTTGCGTCCAGGAAGACTGGACAGGAAAATCGAGTTCCCCCTGCCGGACCGGAGGCAGAAGAGGCTTGTTTTCCAAGTAAGTTTCTTTGTAAATACTTTACATGGTATGCTTTTCAAAATATTACCGATAGTTGTTTGGAAAGTCTTCTCTATATTACAGTGTAGTAGATTGTATTGATGGTCTTGTATTCATAGTTCTTGCACTTGCAGTCATTTTCTTTAGAGTAGTAAATGGCTCTCAAACATTGATCTTTTTTTAAAAGAAAGTGGTGAACAAGGCAGATCTTTTGGTTGCAAGGATAATATTTGGTACCTAAACTGACCTAGAGCTCCAACTAGTAACTAATTAGTTA
>NC_053023.1:37509753-37615640 GCF_003073215.2 Triticum urartu | reverse complement strand
GATCCCTTTGGGCCTGGGTGGTGGTCCATAAAGAAAAACAACAGGCAATCCTGGAATACCCAGGTACCTCAATCCACCCAGATGTGTGTTTAAGTTGCCACCTCAGATAAACCATTAATTAACAATCTCACATCTGTCATGGATATCACTCACCCAATCCACGTCTACTAGCATAGCATGGCATAATAAGCAAACGTAGAAGTAACTCCCAAAGGTTTGATAACAAAACAGGTAATAGGTACTACCTCAACTACTTCCCATCCCACAATTTTATTAGATCCTAATCATGCAATGTTTGAGGATTGATCTAATGCAATAAAACTGGGTAGTAAAGAGGTATGATCAAAGTGTTACTTGCCTTGCTGAGGGTCCGCGAAACTTAGAGATTCGAAGTAACAGGCGGCGCACTCTGGATACTCTATCGCAAACAAACAAACAAGCATACAATAAGTACTCATCTAATGCATAGGTAAAACTCAAATAAGAGGTCTAACCAGAAAGTTCAACTTAAGAACTCCGGTTTGCAAAAAGAATCAAATCGAACAAAACAACAAAAGTCAAACAGCGAAAGAAACAACTTCGTTTTAGTAATCTGGACCTAAGTCAAATTTTACAGAAGCAAAAACTGGTTTAAGTTGGTTATTCGGAAAGAGGGTTTCGAGGCGAAACTCCAGGCGCTTGAATCGCCTGATTTCGATAAACGAGCGAAAAGTTATACTAAAACGAAAATCGGATCAGAAATTGCGATCAGGAATAATCGCGGAAAAATCCGAGAAAAAGAAAAACGACGAACAGATTAACGAATGAACGTTCGTTATCTGGATCTAAACGACGAACACGTTCGTTAAAACAAACGAATGAGCGAACGCTCGCTAAATAAACTAAACCTAAAAAAACCGATCTATTAAAAAAACGGAAATAAAAAAAACCAACGGAAAAACCGAGCAGTTTTTTTCTAAAAAAAACGGCGGTGGGATCGAGGTAACCTCGGGCGGCGGGTCCGGCAGCGGCGGGCGGCGGCGGCACGCGGGTCGAGGCGGCGGCGCTAGGGTTTGGGGCGCGCGGGCGGGCTGCCGGGCTGAGGCGCTGGTGGGCTTCGGCGGCTCGGGCGGGCGGCCTATAAAGGCTCCCCGAGCGGAGTCCCGCTCGGGTACGGCTCGGAGTCGGTTCGGACTTTTTTTTAAAATAATTCCGCGCAGAAAAACTAACGAAAGAAATACTAAACAGACTCCAAAAATCCCGAAATAAATTTTCCCCGACTTCTAAAATCAAGCCGGACAAAGTGAACATTTATTTGGGGCCTAAATGAAAATTTGAAAAACACACATTTTTCCTAAGTTCAAATAAAATGGCGAAAAACTCCGAAATAAAATCTTATTTGATTTTATTATTAAATCCACAATATTTCTTTATTTTGGGAAAGTCATTTTATTCCCTCTCTCATATTTTTATAATAGAAATAATTGAAGATAAAATAATTAAAATCAAATGATCTTATTCTCAAAATTTGAGAGAACTCAAATATGAAAATAACGAAATCCCCAACTCTCTCCGTGGGTCCTTGAGTTGTGTAGAATTTCTAGGATCAAAACCAAAAGAAAATAAAATATGATATGCAATGATGATCTAATGTATAACATTCCAAATTGAAAATTTGGGATGTTACAAACCTACCCCCCCTTAAGATGAATCTCGCCCTCGAGATTCGGGTTGGCTAGAAAATAGGTGAGGGTGGTCTTTCAACAAATCTTCCTCTCGCTCCTAGGTGGCTTCATCCTCCGTGTGGTGGCTCCACTGGACTTTGCAAAACTTGATAACCTTGCTGCGGGTGACTCGGCTGGCAAACTCAAGAATCTTAACTGGTTTCTCCTCATAGGTCAAATCACTGTCCAACTGAATTGCTTCCGACGGCACGGTATCTCTTAGTGGTATATCAGCCATCTCTGCGTGGCACTTCTTCAACTGGGAAACGTGGAACACATCATGAACTCCTGACAATCCTTCGGGCAATTCCAACTTGTAAGCCACTTCTCCCTTACGTTCCAAAACTTGGTATGGTCCTACAAAACGGGGCACTAACTTTCCCTTAACTCCAAAGCGCTTAATTCCCCGAAGTGGAGATACTTGAAGATAAACTCGGTCTCCGACTTCGTAAACTGTCTCCTTGCGTTTAGAATCTGCGTAGCTCTTCTACTTGGACTGGGCTACCTTGAGCCTATCGCGAATTAACTTTACCTTCTGTTCAGACTCTTTGATCAAATCAGGTCCAAACAACTGGCGTTCTCCAACTTCGTCCCACGACAACGGGGTCCTGCACCTCCTTCCGTACAAAGCTTCAAAAGGGGCCATTTTTAAACTGGATTGATAGCTGTTGTTGTAAGAGAACTCTGCATATGGCAAATTGTCGTCCCAACTAGATCCATAATCTAGCGCACAAGATCTCAGCATATCCTCCAAAATCTGATTGACTCTCTTGGTCTGTCCATCTGTCTGTGGATGAAAAGCTGTGCTGAATTCTAGTCTGGTACCCAAAGTTTCGTGCAACTGATTCTAGAACTTTGAGGTAAACTGGGTTCCTCTATCTGATACGATACTCCTCGGAACTCCATGCAGGCATACGATCCTGGTCATGTATATCTTTGCCAACTTAGCACTGGTGTAAGTGGTCTTTACTGGGATGAAATGAGCTACCTTCGTCAATCGATCAACTACAACCAAAACCGAGTCATAGCCTGAACGGGTCCTGGGTAATCCCATGATAAAATCCATGCCTAACTTATCCCACTTCCATTCGAGTATCGGCAATGGCTGTAGCAATCCTGCTGGCTTCTGATGCTCTGCCTTTACTCTCTAACATACATCACAAACTGCTACATACTCCGCGATATCTTTCTTCATTCCAGTCCACCAGAAAGTATCCTTCAAATCCAAATACATCTTGGTATTTCCTGGGTGAATCGAATATGGTGAATCATGGGCCTCTTGCAGAATCAACTTCCTGATCTCGGGGTCATTTGGCACATACACACGATCCTCAAACCATAGGGTATCATGCTCATCCTCACGGAATCCTTTAGCCTTTCCTTTGCTCCTTTTCTCCTTTATAGAGGCAATCTCCTTGTCAGCCTTCTGAGCTTCTCTGATCCTTTCCATCAAAGTTGGCTGAATTTCCAATGCTGCTACATAGCCTCTCGGAACTATCTCCAAACATAGCTCATGAAGGTCCTCGGCTAACTCCTTTGGCAACTCTCCCGTCATTAGTGTGTTGACATGGCTCTTACGGCTCAATGCGTCAGCTACTACATTAGCCTTTCCGGGATGATAATTCAATCTCATATCATAATCCTTGATGAGCTCCAACCATCTCCTTTGTGTGAGGTTTAACTCCTTCTGCGTGAAAATGTACTTCAAACTCTTGTGATCCGTGTACACCTCACAATGGTTTCCAATGAGGAAATGTCTCCAGGTTTTTAATGCATGCACTACGGCTGCTAACTCCAAATCATGCGTGGCATAATTCAACTCGTGGGGTTTCAGTTGTCATGAAGCATACGAAACAACTCTTCCCTCTTGCATAAGCACGGCTCCAAGTCCTCGACGTGAAGCGTCGCAATACACCTCATAATCCTTGTTCTGATCTGGCAGAATCAACACTGGTGAGGTAACCAAACGTTTCTTCAACTCCTGGAAACTAGCGTCACACTCCTCAGTCCATAAGAACTTGGTATCCTTCTTCAACAACTCCGTCATAGGTTTTGCAATCTTCGAGAAGTTCTCAATAAATCTCCGGTAGTATCCTGCGAGTCCAAGGAAACTCTGGATCTCTCCAAC
Source organism: Triticum urartu (assembly GCF_003073215.2). Lineage (NCBI taxonomy): Eukaryota > Viridiplantae > Streptophyta > Magnoliopsida > Poales > Poaceae > Triticum > Triticum urartu. Next base: position 37,611,809 of record NC_053023.1, on the reverse strand, counting down.
TGTTGTTGGTGCTTCCCAATTTGTCACAGTGACAACCTTTGTGGGATCAACTGCTATTCCTTCTCTGGATATAACGTGTCCGAGGAATCCTACTTCGTTCAACCAAAACTCACATTTGCTGAACTTGGCATACAACTGATGTTCTCTGAGCTTCTCAAGTACTAGTCGCAAATGTTCTTTATGCTCCTCTTCATTCTTTGAGTAAACCAGAATATCATCAATGAACACCATGACGAACTTATCCAAAAACTCCATAAACACTTTGTTCATCATGTTCATAAAATAGGCAGGTGCGTTAGTCAGACCAAATGACATAACGGTATACTCATACAGCCCGTATCTTGTGATGAAAGCTGTCTTAGGTATGTCCTACTCTCGAATCTTCAACTAATGGTACCCTGATCGCAGATCGATCTTGGAAACCACTTTAGCTCCTTGTAATCGATCAAACAGATCATTGATCATCGGTAGTGCGTACTTGTTCTTGATCGTTACTTCATTCAATCCACGATAATCAACAACCATTCTTAATGATCCATCCTTCTTCTCCACTAGAAGTACTGGCGATCCCCAAGGTGAAGAACTCGGGCGAATATAACCTTTATCCAGTAACTCCTTGATCTGCTTCTTAATCTCCTCCAAATCTTTTGCGGGCATCCTGTATGGTCTCTTTGATATTGGCCTTGTGCCTGGCAAAAGCTCAATCAAAAACTCAATATCTCTATCTGGTGGCATGCCTGGCAACTCTTCTGGAAATACGTCAGGGAAATCCTTTACCACTGGTACTTCCTCCTGCACAACTCCCGATAAGGAATTTACTTGCGTCCTTTTCGGCTCATGCCGGGATACATACTTGATCCTTCTTCCTTCTGGCGTCGTAAGCAAAATTGTCTTGCTGGCGCAATCGATGTTTCCCCCATACATCCACAGCCAATCCATACCGAGAATTATGTCCAAACCTTGTGATTCCAGAATAATTAAATCCGAAGGGAAAACATGCCTTCCTATACTTAATGGCACTTGAAAACATCCTTGACTGGCCATATACTCCGCTCCTGATGAGCTTACTAGCATGGGTGTTCTAAGAACCTTAGTGGGCAGGTTATACTTATCCACAAATCCCCTTGATATGTATGAATGCGATGCACCAGTATCAAAAAGAACGAGTGCAGTAAATGACTTAACCAAAAACTTACCTATTACTGCATCAGGCTGGGCTTCAACCTCCTCCACATTAACGTGGTTCACCTGTCCCCTGTTGAAAGGGTTCGGCTTCTTTCCAGAGCTTCCATTGCCATTCTGACCTTCAGGACATTCATTGGCATAATGTTCGGTCTTCTGACACTTAAAGCAAGTGACTTGGCTCAGGTCTCTCTTGGCCGGGGTTGATGGGTTGGTACGGTTCTGGCCGTTGCTTCCTCCATTCCCATTACCATTCTTGGGGCCATTATGATTGTGCGAGCTACTTCCTCCATGAGTATGCTGAAAAGGTCCTCCTGGTTTAGGGGTAAAACGCGGCTTCTGCTGAGCTCCAGAATTGTACTTCCCCTGTCCATACTTCCTCTTGCGGTTTTCAATCTACTGCTGCTTCCCTTCAATCATAAGAGCACAATCTACCAACTCCTGGTAGTTGTTGAAGCTTGCTACCATCAACCGCATGCTCAGCTCGTCATTCAGTCCTTCCAGAAATTTTTCCTGCTTAGCTGCATCCGTAGCAACGTCATCTGGAGCATAACATGCTAGCTTACTAAAATCATCCACATACTGGCCAACTTTGCGTCCTCCTTGGCGCAAGTTGCGAAACTCACGCTTCTTCATGGCCATAGCTCCTGCTGAAACATGGGCAGTATGGAAGGCTTGCTGAAACTGATCCCATGTGACAGTATCCACAGGGTAAGTGGCTGTGAAATTCTCCCACCATGCCGCTACGGGTCCTTCAAGCTGATGAGCGGCAAATTTCACCTTTTCCCCATCTGTACATCCTGCAGTGGTCAACTCCCTCCCTGTCTTGCGGAGCCAATCATCTGCCACTATCGGCTCGGTGCTACTGGAGTACACCGGCGGATTCAGCCTAAGAAAACGGGTTAAGTGATCAACAGGTGGTGGCGGTGGTGTGTTGTTGTTGTTGTTGTTGTTTCCCTGATTCTGGTTCTGGACTAGCAACTGCATCAAAGCATTATGCTGCTGGATCAACTGAGTGAGCTCCGGTGGGAAAGCAAATCCATTGTCACGTCTCGGAGGCATCTGAGGGTTTAGAAAAGATGAGACTTAAGAATAGAATGAGGTCTAAAGAGAAAACACTACCCAAATGCACATGAGGCAAATGCACACAAAATCACTTCATTCATTCAAACAAGGCATACAATCAGTCTAGAACTATCATAAAAGTGCTTGGTCTATGCTATATACATGGTGGAACACTACTACTTTTATGGTGGTCTACTAGAAAAACTGCTCCGGTGAAGACTCCATAATATCTGCTCCAGCTTCGTCTTCGAAGTCATCATCACTAGGATCGGAATCGGTGTCATCGATGATGATGTAGTTCTCTGGACAAGTGCAATCGTCATCTTCTCCTCTAGGTGCTGGATTCCCCATGAATTCTTCGATCTTCTCTTTTAGGTCGCCGTTCTGTCTCACTAGAGCGACAATCTCCTCCATGTAGTCCTTGTGAGTGGCCTTCAGTTCTCCTTCTAGTTCGATAATCCTGGCCTTTGCTTTCTTCAACTCCATCATGTCTGCGCACATCTGGTTCTCCTGGCGTCGAATGTGCTGGTTTAACTCTTGGATGAAGGCTGCAATGGATCTATCCTTCTTGGTGCTAACTATCTCCCAATGCTCATCTCGGCGCCCACAAATCTGATAGATAGTATCCTTGAGATCATCTTGGTAGACTTCTCCAATGCGTCCCATGGTTATGTGAGCTGCCATGCTCTTTCCTAGGCTCCAGGTTGGTGCATTAAAAATACAGTCTATGGGATCCGTGACTGGTGCGAACGTTCTTCCTGGAACTTGAGCTTGAATCTTCCAACGCTCCTCTTCGGGTAAAGTGGCGTTGTAGGTCCCGGTGAAGCTTGGTATTCCGATGTTTAGGTACTTAGTGACTTCCTTTAGGTGTCGTCCAAAGGGTGTATCTTCATCCGGCTGTGTGAACTTGATCCTCGCTTCCGTCATCCTAAAAGAATAGAAAAGGTGAGGAGTCAGAATGAGAAGAGAGTAGTGATCTAGGGCTTTAGCTTAGTGGTCGTGTCCTACAGTCAGCGTGTGCTCTGATACCATCTTGTAGCGACCAGACCTCAAATAGTCCGATCTCTGTGCTCAGGTGTCATCCCTGGATCAGTAATGCTGACACCACACAGTACTTGAAGGATTTATAACAGAGTATCAATCACACACTTATTACATCGAATGTCTCAAAAGAGAACTTATTAAAATAAATATGGCTTAAGGCCATCTAATAACGATAACAGCGGAAGGCTTGGAAGATAAGCGAGTCCATCAACTCCAACGGCATCACTGAGTATAGAACCACGACCTAAAGGCACCTTACTCGACGTCTGAAAAGTCTGCAACATGAAACGTTGCAGCCCGAAAACGGGTCAGCACATGGAATATGCTGGCAATGTAACACATAGAGAGTAATGAAAGAGTAAGCTATACTATATGCATATATGGCTGGTGGAAAAGCTCTATGGTTACAGTTTTGCGTAAAGCCAATTTTTCCCTACTGCAAAGGAATAATTTTTTTTAACTATCATGGTGGTTGTTAAACATTGAGAATGGTTGACAGCATCCTCAATCCCAATTAAGCATCATCATTAAAACCCAACAAAATTAATTAGAGTAACATGATGAGATTCACATGATAATCCAAGTACTAGATACTCAAAACGTCCATAACCGGGGACACGGCTAACCATGATTAGTTTATACACTCTGCAGAGGTTTGCGCACTTTTCCCCACAAGACTCGATCTCCTCCGTTGGATTTCTCGCACTACATGGTGTTTGAGAAACGGATGTCCGAGACATAGTCTTTCAGAGGCGCTAGCACCTTACGATGGGTAGACCGTTACACCTACTTTCCCCTACATCTGCTAGTCTACCACTGTAAGAGTTCGCACGACTTAATCAACTATGCTAGAGCCCATAATAGCTTGTGGCTGCACACGGAAGTTTCTAGTATGAATAATCTCATGATCCCTTTGGGCCTGGGTGGCGGTCCATAAAGAAAAACAACAGGCAATCCTGGAATACCCAGGTACCTCAATCCACCCAGATGTGTGTTTAAGTTGGCACCTTAGATAAACCATTAATTAACAATCTCACATCTGTCATGGATATCACTCACCCAATCCACGTCTACTAGCATAGCATGGCATAATAAGCAAACATAGAAGTAACTCCCAAAGGTTTGATAACAAAACAGGTAATAGGTACTACCTCAACTACTTCCCATCCCACAATTTAATTAGATCCTAATCATGCAATGTTTGAGGATTGATGTAATGCAATAAAACTGGGTAGTAAAGAGGTATGATCAAAGTGTTACTTGCCTTGCTGAGGGTCTACGAAACTTAGAGATTCGAAGTAACAGGCGGCGCACTCCGGATACTCTACCGCAAACAAACAAACAAGCATACAATAAGTACTCATCTAATGCATAGGTAAAACTCAAATAAGAGGTCTAACCAGAAAGTTCAACTTAAGAACTCCGGTTTGCAAAAAGAATCAAATCGAACAAAACAACAAAAGTCAAACGGCGAAAGAAACAACTTCGTTTTACTAATCTGGACCTAAGTCAAATTTTACAGAAGCAAAAACTGGTTTAAGTTGGTTATTCGGAACGAGGGTTTCGAGACAAAACTCCAGGCGCTTGAATCGCCTGATTCCGATAAACGAGTGAAAAGTTATACTAAAACGAAAATCAGATCAGAAATCGCGATCAGGAATAATCGCGGAAAAATCCGAGAAAAAGAAAAACGACGAACGGATTAACGAACGAACGTTTGTTATCCGGATCTAAACGACGAACACGTTCGTTAAAATGAACGAATGAGCGAACGCTTGCTAAATAAACTAAACCGGAAAAAAACCGATCTATTAAAAAAACGGAAGTAAAAAAACCAACGAAAAACCGACGGAAAAACCGAGCGGTTTTTTCTAAAAAAAATGGCGGCGGGATCGAGGTAACCTCGGGCGGCGTGTCCGGCGGCGGCGGGCGGCGGCAGCGGTGGCGCGCGGGTCTAGGCGGCGGTGCTAGGGTTTGGGGCGCGCGGGCGGCCTGCGGGGCTGAGGCGCTGGTGGGCTTCGGCGGCTCGGGCGGGCGGCTTATAAAGGCCCCCTGGGCGGAGTCCCGCTCGGGTACGGCCCGGAGTCGGTTCGGACTTTTTTTTAAATAGTTCCGCGCAGAAAAACTAACGAAAGAAATACTAAACGGACTCCAAAAATCCTGAAATAAATTTTCCTGGACTTCGAAAATCAAGCCGGACAAAGTGAACATTTATTTGGGGCCTAAATGCAATTTTAAAAAACGCACATTTTTCCTAAATTCAAATAAAATGGCAAAAAACTCCGAAATAAAATCTTATTTGATTTTATTATTAAATCCACAATATTTCTTTATTTTGGGAAAGTCATTTTATTCCCTCTCTCAGATTTTTATAATAGAAATAATTGAAGATAAAATAATTAAAATCAAATGATCTTATTCTCAAAATTTGAGAGAACTCAAATATGAAAATAACGAAATCCCCAACTCTCTCCATGGGTCCTTGAGTTGTGTAGAATTTCTAGGATCAAAACCAAAAGCAAATAAAATATGATATGCAATGATGATCTAATGTATAACATTCCAAATTGAAAATTTGGGATGTTACACCAAGAGTCTCTTGTGTCCCCAACACACCCAATACAATGGTAAATTGTATAGGTGCACTAGTTCGGCGAAGAGATGGTGATACAAGTGCAATATGGATGGTAGATATAGGTTTTTGTAAACTGAAAATATAAAAACAGCAAGGTAACAAACGGTAAAAGTGAGCGTAAACGGTATTGCAATTATAGGAAACAAGGCCTAGGGTTCATACTTTCACTAGTGCAAGTTCTCTCAACAATAATAACATAATTGGATCATATAACTATCCTTCACATGCAACAAAGAGTCACTCCAAAGTCACTAATAGCGGAGAAAAAATGAAGAGATTATGGTAGGGGACAAAACCACCTCAAAGTTATTCTTTCCAATCAATCCATTGGGCTATTCCTATAAGTGTCACAAACAACCCTAGAGTTCGTACTAGAATAACACCTTAAGACACAGATCAACCAAAACCCTAATGTCACCTAGATACTCCAATGTCACCTCAAGTATCTGTGGGTATGATTATACGATATGCATCACACAATCTCAATTCATGTACTCAAACCAACAAATAGAACCTCAAAGAGTGCCCAAAGTTTCTACCGAAGAATCACGACGAAAACGTGTGCCAACCCCTATGCATAGGTTCATGGGCGGAACCCGCAAGTTGATCACCAAAACATACATTAAGTGAATCACGTGATATCCCATTGTCACCACAGATACGCACGGCGAGACATACATCAAGTGTTCTCAAGTCTTTAAAGACTCAATCCGATAAGATTACTTCAAGGGGAAAACTCAATCCATTACAAGAGAGAAGAGGGGGAGAAGAAACATAAGATCCAACTATAATAGCAAAGCTCGCGATACTTCAAGATCATGCCAAATCAAGAACACGAGAGAGAGAGATCAAACACATAGCTACTGGTACATTCCCTCAGCCCCGAGGGTGAACTACTCCCTCATCGTCATGGAGAGCGCCAGGATGATGAAGATGGCCACCGGTGAGGGATCCCCCTCCGGCAGGGTGCCGGAACAGGGTCCCGATTGGTTTTTGGTGGCTACAGAGGCTTTCGGCGGCGGAACTCCCGATCTAATCTTCGTTCTGGAAGATTTATGATACGTAGGTATATATGGGTGAAAGGAGTACGTCGGTTGACCGAAGGAGGGGCCACAAGGCAGGGGGCGTGCCCCTACCCTCGTGAGCACCTCCTTCATCTTCTGACGTAGGGTCCAAGTCTATCCGGTAGGTTTCCTTCCAAAAATAACTTCTGTAGTTGATTTAGTTCCGTTTCGACTCCGTTTGATATTCCTTTTCCTCGAAACAGTGAAATAGGCATAAAACAGCAAATCTGGGCTGGGCCTCCGGTTAATTGAATGTACTTTTATGTGTCGAATTACTCGGTACAATATTCTTAGAACAAAAAACCCCTCTTATCTTATATATACAAGAAAAAAAGTTTTGTTTCGTATACTGTGTGCTAAGTATTCTTTTCCTATCAATGAACTTTTCATAATTTTCCTAATAGAATATGTTAGTCCCAAAAGTAATATAAAAGTGGATAATAAAGCCGAATATTGCCTAAAACAGTAGATAATATAGCATGAAGCAATCAAAAATTATAGATACATTGGAGACGTATCAATTACATCTTGTAGTTGATTACTATATGGTTTATTTAGTGGAAGATTTTATGTTCAGATCCAATATGCTATTTAATACCCCTCTGATCTTGAGCATGATTATTATTTGTGAGTAGTTACTTTTGTTCTTGAGGTCATGGGAGAAATCATGCTGCAAGTAATCATGTGAACTTGATATGTGTTTGATATTTTGATAGTATGTATGTTGTGATTCCCTTAGTGGTGTCATGTGAATGTCGACTCCATGATACTTCACCATATTTGGGCCTAAGGTAATGCATTATGGAGTAGGTATTAGATGATGGGTTGCGAGGGTGACAGAAGCTTAAACCCTAGTTTATGCGTTGTTCCGTAAGGGACTGATTGGATCCAAAAGTTTAATGCTATGGTTAGAATTTATTCTTAATACTTTTCTCGTAGTTGCGAATCCTTGCGAGGGGGTTAATCATAAGTAGGATGTTTGTTCAAGTAAGAACATAACCTAAGCACCTGTCTACCCACATATCAAATTATCAAAGTAGCGAACACGAATCAAATCAACATGATGAAAGTGACTAGATGAAATTCCCGTGCACCCTAAAAAACGCTTTGCTTATTGTAAGAGACCGCTTTCGCCTGTCCTTTGCCTCAAAAGGATTGGGCTATCTTGCTGCACTTTTGTTACTATCATCGTTACTTGCTCGTTACAAATTATCTTGCTATCAAACTACTCTGTTACTTACAATTTCAACACTTGCAGACATTACCTTGCTGAAAACCACTTGTCATTTCCTTCTGCTCCTCGTTGGGTTCGACACTCTTACTTATCGAAAAGAGCTACAATTGATCCCATATACTTGTGGGTCATCATATGTGCAGTGCAAAAACATAAAATTTGAATATAGTGCGTGAATCTACATTTTTTACTGGAACGTCAAGAGTTTCTGAAATTTCTACACAGTACTGGTATGCACATTGTTTATTTTGTCCTAATTTTTCAGAATTGTTTGAACCACGGAAGTATATGTACCATCTGCATCTTTACAGACTATCCTGTTTTCACAGATTGCTATTATAGTTTCTTTATTTGCTTATGTTTGAAATCTTGTTGAGCCCAATTGAGTTGGGAGCCATAGAATTATGATAGCATACAGTGGGTAATGTTTGATTGTAATTATACAATAATGTTACAACATGACATGATGGGATTTGATGTTATAGGTACTAACCCTTCTAATAAAAAATTTTGTTACGTTTTGTGAGGATGAAGTGTTCGGAGATCAAGGAGGTATCGATATGAGAAGAATAAGGAGAGAGGCAAGAGTTCAAGCTTGGGGTGCCCAAGATGCCCCAAGTAAATATTCAAGGAGACTCAAGCGTCTAAACTTGGGAATGTCCCAGAAGACATCCCATCTTTGTTCCTCAACAAGTATCGGTATGTCTCAGTTTTTATTTTGCGCACTTGATATGAGTAAATTCTTGGAGCGTCGTGTGCTTTTTATTTTTCTTTTAATAATGCACCATGTTGGTAGGAAATAGTCCTTGGTTGATTTATAAAATGTTCTTTGCACTTCACTTTTATCTTCTGAGTATGGCTTTGTAGAATGCTTCATGTGCCTTGATACGTCCATTTTGCATCATGTTTTCTTATTGTTATTTACAATGTTTTTATCCATAATAATGCCTTTTGGAGTAATTCTAATGCCTTTTCTCTCATAATTTGCAAGGTACACACCAAGAGGGAGCATTCTGGCAGCTGGAAATCTGGACCTGAAAAAGCTACGCCAGGCCACCTATTCTGCCCAACTCCAAATGAGCTGAAACTCCACGAGGATTTTTTATGAAATATTTAAGAAATAATGGAGCCAATAAACACCAGAGGGGGCCCACCAGGTGGGCACAACCCACATGGGCGCGCCAGGCCCCCCTGGCGCGCCCTGGTGGGTTTGGCCTTCTTGGCCCACCTCCGGTGCCCATCTTCTGGTATATAAGTCATTTTGACCTACAAAAAATAAGGGGAAGACTTTCGGGACGGAGCACCGCCGTCTCGAGGCGGAACTTGGGCAGGAGCACTTTTGCCCTCCGGCGGAGCGATTCTGCCGGGGGAACTTCCCTCCCGGAGGGGGAAATCATCGTCATCATCATCACCAAAAACTCTCCCATCTTGGGGAGGGCAATCTCTATCGACATCTTCACAAGCACCATCTCATCTCAAACCCTAGTTCATCTCTTGTATTCAATCTTGTTACCAGAACTATAGATTGTTGCTAGGGGGTGACTAGTAGTGTTGATTACATCTTGTAGTTGATTACTATATGGTTTATTTGGTGGAAGATTATATGTTCAGATCCATTATGCATATTAATACCCCTCTAATCATGATCATGTTCATTTTTTGTGAGTAGTTACTTTTGTTCTTGAGGTCACGGGATAAATCATGTTGCAAGTAATCATGTGAATTTGATATGTGTTCGATATTTTGATGATATGTATGTTGTGATTCCGTTAGTGGTGTCATGTGAACGTCGACTACATGACACTTCACCATATTTGGGCCTAAGGGAATGCATTGTGGAGTAGTAAATAGATGGTGGGTTGCGAGAGTGACAGAAACTTAAACCCCAGTTTATGCACTATTCCGTAAGGGACCGATTGGATCCTAGAGTTTAATGCTATGGTTAGAATTTATTCTTAATACTTTTCTCGTAGTTGCGGATGCTTGCAGGAGGGTTAATAATGAGTAGGAGGTTTTTTCAAGTAAGTACAACACCTAAGCACCGGTCCACCCACAAATCAAATTATCAAAGTAGCGAACACAAATCAAACAAACATGATGAAAGTGACTAGATGAAATTCCCGTGCACCCTCAAGAACGCTTTGCTTATCATAAGAGACCATTTTGGCCTGCCCTTTGCCTTAAAAGGATTGGGCTACCTTGCTGCATACTTGTTACTATTATCGTTACTTGCTCGTTACAAATTATCTTTGCTATCAAACTACTCTGCTACTTACAATTTCAGCACTTGCAGACATTACCTTACTGAAAACTACTTGTCATTTCCTTCTGCTCCTCGTTGGGTTCGACACTCTTACTTATCGAAAAGAGCTACAATTGATCCCCTATACTTGTGGGTCATCAAGGCTATTTTCTGGCGCCGTTGCTGGGGAGTGAAGCGCCTTTGGTAAGTGGAATTCGGTAAGGAAACATTTATATAGTGTGCTAAAATTTATTGTCACTTGTTACTATGGAAAACAATCCTTTGAGGGGTTTGTTCGGGGTATCTTAACCTTGTCCGGAACCACAATTAATTGCCCCTCAACCTACTGCACCTACGAAAAATATTTATGAAATTCGTTCGGGTATGATGGAACAACTACTAGCTAATCCTTATGCAGGAGATGAAACAGAACATCCTGATAAGCACTTGATATATGTAGAACAAATTTGTGGATTGTTCAAGCTTGCAGATTTACCCGGAGATGAGGTGATGAGAAAGATTTTCCCTTTATCTTTGAAGGGAAAAGCATTGGCATGGTATAGGCTATGCGATGATATTGGATCATGCAATTGGAGTTCCACCAAAAAATTTATCCTAAGCATCTAGCTAGTTCATCGTGATCGGTATTATATATATAATTTTTGGCCTTGTGAAGGAGAAAGTATCGCTCTAGCTTGGGGCAGGCTTAAGTCAAATGTTATATTCATGCCCCAAGCATGAGCTCTCAAGAGAAATTAGTATTCAGAATTTTTATGCTAGACTTTCTCGTAATTATCAAACCATGCCGGATACTTCTTGTGCTGGTTCATTTTTGAAGAAAACTATTGAATTCCGGTGGGATCTTCTGGAAAGAATTAAATGCAACTCTGAAGATTGGGAACTCGACGAAGGTAAAGAGCCAGGTATAAAGCTTAAGTATGATTGTGTTAAATCTTTTATGGATACCGATGCTTTTCAAAAGTTAAGCACTAAATATGGACTGGACTCTGAGATAGTAGCCTCCTTTTGTGAATCATTTGCTACTCATGTTTAACTCCCTAAAGAGAAGTGGCTTAAATATCACCCACCTATTAAAGAAGAAATTAAAGAACTGGTACCAGTTGAAGAAGAAACTATACTCTATAATGTTGATCCAGTTGTTCCTACTGCTTATATAGAGAAACCACCTTTTCCTGTTAGGATAAAGGAACATGCTAAAGTTTCAACTGTGGTTAACAAAAGTTTTGTTAGAACACCTAAACCTGATGAACAAATTGAAGTAGAACCTAGCATTGCTATGGTTAAAGATCTCTTAGAAGAAGACATAGATGGGCATGTTATTTACTTCTGTGCAGAAGCTGCTAGAATTGCTAAACCCGAAAAAGGGATAAAAATAGACCAGTTGTTGGCCTGCCTGTTGATACTTCCATTTTGCATCATGCTTTTATATTGATATTTATTGCATTATGGACTGTTATTACACGTTATATCACAATACTTATGCCTATTCTCTCCTATTTTACAAGGTTTACATGAAGAGGGAGAATGCCGACAGCTGGGATTCTGGGCTGGAAAAGGAGCAAATATTAGAGACCTATTCTGCACAGCTCCAAAAGTCCTGAAACTTCACGGAAGTCATTTTTGGAATTAATAAAAAATACTGAGCGAAGAAACTACCAGAGGGGGGCCACACCCTAGCCACGAGGGTGGGAGGCGCGCCCTACCCCCCTGGGCGCGCCCCCTGCCTCGTGGGACCCCTGGTGGCCCTCCGGTGCCCATCTTCTGCTATATGAAGTCTTTCGCCCGAAGAAAAATCATAAGCAAGCTTTCGGAAAGAAACTCCCCCGCCACGAGGCGGAACCTTGGTGGAACCAATCTAGGGCTCCGGCAGAGCTGTTCTGCCAGGGAAACTTCCCTCCGGGAGGGGGAAATCATCGCCATCGTCATCACCAACACTCCTCTCATTGGGAGGGGGCCAATATCCATCAACATCTTCACCAGCACCATCTCCTCTCAAACCCTAGTTCATCTCTTGTATCCAATCTTTGTCCCAAAGCCTCAATTGGTACCTGTGGGTTGCTAGTAGTGTTGATTACTCCTTGTAGTTGATGCTAGTTGGTTTATTTTGTGGAAGATCATATGTTCAGATCCATTATGCATATTAATACCCCTCTGATTATGAACATGAATATGCTTTGTGAGTAGTTACGTTTGTTCCAGAGGACATGGGAGAAGTCTTGCTATTAGTAGTCATGTGAATTTGGTATTCGTTCGATATTTTGATGAGAAGGCATTGGGAAGTAATAAGTAGATGATGGGTTGCTACAGTGACAGAAGCTTAAACCCTAATTTATGCGTTGCTTTGTAAGGGGCTGATTTGGAACCATATGTTTCATGCTATGGTTAGGTTTACCTTAATACTTCTTTTGTAGTTGCGGATGCTTGCAATAGGGGTTAATCATAAGTGGGATGCTTGTCCAAGTAAGGACAACACCCAAGCACCGGTCCACCCACATATCAAATTATCAAAGTACCGAACGCGAATCATATGATCATGATGAAAACTAGCTTGACGATAATTCCCATGTGTCCTCGGGAGCGCTTTTCTCTATATAAGAGTTTGTCCAGGCTTGTCCTTTGCTACAAAAATGATTGGGCCATCTTGCTGCAATTTATTTACACTTGTTACTTGTTACTCGTTGCAAATTACCTTATCACAAAACTGCCTGTTACCGATAATTTTAGTGCTTGCAGAGAATACCTTGCTGAAAACCGCTTATCATTTCCTTCTGCTCCTCGTTGGGTTCGACACTCTTACTTATCGAAAGGACTACGATAGATCCCCTATACTTGTGGGTCATCAAGACTCTTTTCTGGCGCCGTTGTCGGGGAGTGAAACGCGTTTGCTAGGTGGAATTTGGTAAGGAAAAATTTATGTAGTGTGCTGAAATTTACTGTCACTTGTTACTATGGAAAGTAATCCTTTGAGGGGCTTGTTCGGGGTATCTTCACCCCGACCAGTAGAGCAAAGAGTTGCTCCTCAACCTACTGAACCTACTGAAAATGTTTACTTTGAAATTCCTTCTGGTATGATAGAGAAACTGCTAGCTAATCCTTTTGCAGGAGATGGAACATTGCATCCCGATTTACATTTAATCTATGTGGATGAAGTTTGTGGATTATTTAAGCTTGCAGGTATGCCCGATGATGTTATCAAAAAGAAGGTCTTCCCTTTATCTTTGAAGGGAGATGCATTGACATGGTATAGGCTATGTGATGATATGGGATCATGGGACTACAAGCGATTGAAATTGGAATTTCATCAGAAGTTTTATCCTATGCATCTTGTTCATCGTGATCGTAATTATATATATAATTTTTGGCCTCGCGAAGCATAGCTCAAGCTTGGGGGAGGCTTAAGTCAATGTTATATTCATGCCCCAATCATGAGCTCTCAAGAGAAATGATTATTCAAAATTTTTATGCTCGGCTTTCTGACAACAATCGCTCCATGCTCGATACTTCTTGTACTGGTTCTTTTATGATGAAGACTATTGAATTCAAATGGGATTTATTGGAAAGAATTAAACGCAACTCTGAAGATTGGGATCTCGACGAAGGTAAGGAGTCAGGTATAACACCTAAGTTTGATTGTGTTAAATCTTTTATGGATACCGATGTTTTCCGCAAATTTAGCACTAAATATGGACTTGACTCTGAGATAGTAGCTTCTTTTTGTGAATCTTTTGCTGCTCATGTTGATCTCCCTAAGGATAAGTGGTTTAAATATCATCCTCCGATAGAAGTAAAAGTAGTTGAACCTATTAAAGTTGAAGAAAAGACTATCACTTATAATGATCCTATTGTTCCTACTGCTTATGTTGAGAAACCACCTTTCCCTGTTAGGATAAAGGATCATGCTAAAGCTTCAATTGTGGTTCGTAAAAGCAATATTAGAACTTATACACCCCCTGAGCATGTTAAAGTTGAACCTAATATTGCTATGGTTAAGGATCTCTTGGCTGATAATATTGATGGGCATGTTATTTATTTCTGTGATGAGACTGCTAGAATTGCTAAACCTAGTGCTAAAGATAAACATAGACCTATGGTAGGCATGCCTGTTATTTCTGTTAAAATAGGAGATCATTGTTATCATGGCTTGTGTGATATGGGTACTAGTGCAATACCTATTTCTTTATACAAAGAAATTATGCATGATATAGCACCCGCTGAGTTAGAAGAAATTGATGTCACCATTAAACTTGCCAATAGATATACTATTTCACCGATTGGGATTGTTAGAGATGTTGAAGTCTTGTGTGGGAAAACTAAATATCCTGCTGATTTTCTTGTTCTTGGTTCCCCACAAGATAGCTTTTGTCCCATTATATTTGGTAGACCCTTCTTGAACACTTTTAATGCTAAGATAGACTGCGAAAAGGATGTTGTTACTATTGGTTTGGATGATATGTCTCATGAGTTTAATTTTTCTAAATTTCATAGACAACCCCGTGATGAGGAATTGCCTAGTGTAGATGAAATTATTGGTCTTGCTTCTATTGCTGTGCCTCCTAATGATCCTTTAGAACAATATTTGCTAGACCATGAAAATGATATTATGAATGAAAGAAGGGAAATAGATGAAGTATTCTTTAAACAGGGACCTATTCTGAAACACAACTTGCCTGTTGAAATCCTAGGGGATCCTCCTCCATCCAAAGGGTGATCCCGTGTTTGAGCTTAAACCATTGCCTGATACTCTTAAATATGCTTATCTTGATGAAAATAAGATATATCCTGTTATTATTAGTGCTAACCTTTCAGAGCAGGAGGAAGAAAAATTATTGAAAACTCTGAAGAAGCACCGCGCTGCTATTGGATATACTCTTGATGATCTTAAGGGCATTAGTCCCACTCTTTTTCAACACAAAATAAACTTGGAGAAAGACGCCAAACCAGTTATTGATCATCAACGATAGTTAAATCCTAAGATGAAAGAAGTGGTAAGAAAGGAAATATTAAAGCTCCTTGAAGCAGGTATAATTTATCCCGTTGCTGATAGTCAGTGGGTAAGTCCTATACATTGTGTTCCTAAGAAAGGAGGTATTACTGTCGTTCCTAATGATAAAGATGAATTGATTCCGCAAAGAATTATTACAGGTTATAGGATGGTAATTGATTTCCGCAAATTAAATAAAGCTACTAAAGAAGATCATTACCCTTTGCCTTTCATTGATCAAATGCTAGAAAGATTATCCAAGCATACACATTTTTGCATTCTAGATGGTTACTCTGGTTTCTCTCAAATACCTGTGTCAGCTGATGATCAAGAAAAGACCACTTTTACTTACCCTTTCGGTACCTTTGCTTATAGATGTATGCCTTTTGGTTTATGTAATGCACCTGCTACCTTTCAAAGATGCAAGATGGCTATATTCTCTGATTTTTGTGAAAAGATTTGTGAGGTTTTCATGGACGATTTCTCCTTTATGGATCCTCTTTTGATGATTGCTTGAGCAACCTTGATCTAGTTTTGCAGAGATGTGAAGAAACTAACATTGTCTTGAACTGGGAGAAATGCCACTTTATGGTTAACGAAGGAATTTTCTTGGGGCATATAATTTATGAAAGAGGTATTGAAGTTGATAAAGTTAAAGTTGATGCTATTGAAAAGATGCCGTGTCCCAAGGACATCAAAGGTATAAGAAGTTTCCTCGGTCATGCTGGTTTTTACAGGAGGTTCATTAAGGACTTCTCAAATATCTCTCCGCCTCTGACTAATCTATTACAAAAAGATATACCATTTGTCTTTGATGATGATTGTGTAGAAACATTTGAAATACTTAAGAAAGCATTGATTTCTGCACCTATTGTTCAGCCACCTGATTGGAATTTACCTTTTGAAATTATGTGTGACGCTAGTGACTATGCTGTAGGTGCTGTTCTAAGGCAAAGAGTTGATAAGAAATTAAATGTTATTCAATATGCTAGTAAAACTCTAGACAATGCCCATAGAAATTATGCTACTACTGAAAAGGAATTCTTAGCAGTTGTATTTGCTTGTGATAAGTTCAGACCTTATATTGTTGATTCTAAAGTAACTATTCACACTGATCATGCTGCTATTAAATACCTTATGGAAAAGAAAGATGCTAAACCTAGACTTATTAGATGGGTTCTCTTGCTACAAGAATTTGATTTGCATATTATTGATAGAAAGGGAGCTGAGAACCCCGTTGCAGAAAACTTGTCTAGGTTAGAGAATGTTCTTGATGACCCACTACCTATTGATGATAGCTTTCCTGATGAACAATCAAATGTCATAAATGCTTCTCGTAGTGCTCCATGGTATGCTGATTATGCTAATTAAATTGTTGCTAAATTTATAACACCTAGTTTCACATACCAGCAAAAGAAAAAGTTTTTCTATGATTTGAGACATTACTTTTGGGATGACCCACATCTTTATAAAGAAGGAGCAGATGGTCTTATTAGACGTTGTGTACCTGAGCATGAACAGGAACAGATCCTACGCAAGTGTCACTCCGAAGCTTATGGAGGACACCACGCTGGAGATAGAACTTGCTACCTCTTGAGCACTGCGTTGGATTTCCCTGAAGAGGAGAGGATGATGCAGAAAAGTAGCGTAAGTATTTCCCTCAGTTTTTGAGAACCAATGTATCAATCCAGTAGGAGGCTACACGCAAGTCCCTCGTACCTACACAAAAACAATAGCTCCTCGCAACCAACGTGATTAGGGGTTGTTAATCCCTTCACGGTCACTTATGAGAGTGAGATCTGATAGAGATGATAGGTAATATTTTTGGTATTTTTGATATAGAGATGCAAAGTGAAAAGTAAAAGGCAAAGTAAAAAGCAAAGCAATAATAAAGTGATGGAGATTGATATGATGAGAATAGACCCGGGGGCCATAGGTTTCACTAGTGGCTTCTCTCAAGAGCATAAATATTCTACGGTGGGTGAACAAATTACTGTTGAGCAATTGACAGAATTGAGCATAGTTATGAGAATATCTAGGTATGACCATGTATATAGGCATCACGTCCGAGACAAGTAGACCGACTCCTGCCTACATCCACTACTATTACTCCACTCATCGACCGCTATCTAGCATGCATCTAGAGTATTAAGTTAAAAACAGAGTAACGCCTTAAGCAAGATGACATGATGTAGAGGGATAGTTTCATGAAATATGATAAAAACCCCATCTTGTGCCTTGCTGCCCCTTCTATCACTGGGAAAGGACACCGCAAGATTGAACCCAAAGCTAAGCACTTCTCCCATGGCAAGAAAAACCAATCTAGTAGGCCAAACCAAACTGATAATTCGAAGAGACTTGCAAAGATAACCAATCATACATAAAAGAATTCAGAGAAGATTCAAATATTATTCATAGATGGACTTGATCATAAGCCCACAATTCATCGATCTCAACAAACACACCGCAAAAAGAAGATTACATCGAATAGATCTCCACGAGAGAGGGGGAGAACATTGTATTGAGATCCAAAAAGAGAGAAGAAGCCATCTAGCTAATAACTATGGACCCGAAGGTCTAAGGTAAACTACTCGCACTTCATCGGAGAGGCTATGATGATGTAGAAGCCCTCCGTGATGATGGCCCTCTCCGGCGGAGCTCTGGAACAGGCCCCAAGATGGGGTCTCGTGGATACAGAAAGTTGCGGCGGTGGAATTAGGTTTTTGGCTCCGTATCTGATCGTTTGGGGGTACGTAGGTATATATAGGAGGAAGGAGTACGCCGGTGGAGTAACAGGGGGCCCACGAGGCAGGGGGCGCGCCATAGGGGGGGCTGATATGTCTCCAACGTATCTATAATTTTTGATTGCTCCATGCTATATTATCTACTGTTTTGGACTATATTGGGCTTTATTTTCCACTTTTATATTATTTTTGGGACTAACCTATTAACCGGAGGCCCAGCCAAGAATTGCTGTTTTTTTGCCTATTTCAGTGTTTCGAAGAAACGGAATATCAAACGGAGTCCAAACAGAATAATCCTTTCTGGAATGTGATTTTCTTCCCGAATATGACCCAGGAGACTTGGAACCTATGCCAAGGAAGCTTCGAGATGGGCACGAGGTAGGGGGGCGCGCCCTACACCCCCAGGCGCGCCCCCACCCTCGTGGGCCCACCGAAGCTCCACCGACGTACTTCTTCCTCCTATATATACCCACGTACCCCCAAACGAACAGATACAGAGCCAAAAACCTAATTCCACCACTGCAACTTTCTGTATCCACGAGATCCCATCTTGGGGCCTGTTCCGGAGCTCCGCCAGAGAGGGCCGTCATCACGGAGGGCTTCTACATCATCATAGCCTCTCCGATGAAGTGTGAGTAGTTTACCTCAGACCTTCGGGTCCATAGTTATTAGCTAGATGGCTTCTTCTCTCTTTTTGGATCTCAATACAATGTTCTCCCCCTCTCTTGTGGAGATCTATTCGATGTAATCTTCTTCTTTTTGTGGTGTGTTTGTTGAGACCAATGAATTGTGGGTTTATGATCAAGTCTATCTATGAATAATATTTGAATCTTTTATGAATTCTTTTATGTATCATTGGTTATCTTTGCAAGTCTCTTCGAATTATCCGTTTGGTTTGGCCAACTAGATTGGTAGTTCTTGCCATGGGAGAAGTGCTTAGCTTTGGGTTCGATCTTGCGGTGTCCTTTCCCAGTGACAGAAGGGGCATCAAGGCACGTATTGTATCGTTGCCATCGAGGATAACAAGATGGGGTTTATTTCATATTGCATGAATTTATCTCTCTACATCATGTCATCTTGCTTAAAGCATTACTCTGTTTTCAACTTAATACTCTAGATGCATGATGGATAGCGGTCGATGAGTGGAGTAATAGTAGTAGATGCAGAATCATTTTGATCTACTTATCACGGACGTGATGCCTATATACATGATCATGCCTAGATATTCTCATAACTATGCTCAATTCTATCAATTGCTCAACAGTAATTTGTTCACCTACCGTAGAATACTTATGCTCTTGAGAGAAGCCACTAGTGAAACCTATGGCCCCCGGGTCTATTCTCATCATATCAATCTCCACCACTTTAATCTTGCTTTGCTTTTTTACTTTGCCTTTTACTTTTCTCTTTGCATCTCTATACCAAAAATACCAAAAATATTATATCTATCAGATCTCACTCTCGTAAGTGACCGTGAAGGTACTGACAACCCCTAATCGCGTTCGTTGCGAGTAGCTATCGTTTTGTGCAGGTACGAGGGACTTGAGCGTGGCCTCCTACTGGATTGATACCTTGGTTCTCAAAAACTGAGGGAAATACTTATGCTACTCTGCTGCATCATCCTCTGCTCTTCGGGGAAAACCAACGCAAGCTCAAGAGGTAGCAAGAAGAATTTCTGGCGCCGTTGCCGGGGAGTCTACGCAAAAAGTCAACATACCAAGTACCCATCACAATCCCTATCTCTCGCATTACATTAGTTGCCATTTGCCTCTCGTTTTCCTCTCCCCCACTTCACCCTTGCCGTTTTATTCGCCCTCTCTTTCTCCTTCTCCTTCTCCTTCTCCTTCTCCGTTTGCCTTTTTCTCGCTTGCCTTTTGTTTGCTCGTGTGTTGGATTGCTTGTTTGTTGCGATGGCTCAAGATACTACCAAATTGTGTGACTTCACCAATACCAACAATAATGATTTCCTTAGCACTCCTCTTGCTCCTCTTGCCAATACTGAATCTTGTGAAATCAATACTGCTTTGTTGAATCTTGATATGAAAGATCAATTCGCCGGCCTTCCTAGTGAAGATGCTGCTACTCATCTAAATAGCTTCGTTGATTTATGTGATATGCAAAAGAAAAAAGATGTCGATAATGATGTCGTTAAATTGAAGCTATTTCCTTTTTCGCTTAGTGATCGTGCTAAAGCTTGGTTTTCGTCTTTGCCTAAAAATAGTATTGATTCTTGGAACAAGTGCAAAGATGCTTTTATCTCTAAGTATTTTCCTCCCGCTAAGATCATCTCTCTTAGAAACGATATTATGAATTTTAAGCAACTTGATCAAGAACATGTTGCACAAGCTTGGGAGAGAATGAAATTAATGATACGTAATTGCCCTACTCATGGTTTGAACTTGTGGATGATTATACAAAATTTTTATGCCGGATTGAATTTTGCTTCTAGAAATCTTTTAGATTCGGCCGCGGGAGGCACTTTTATGGAAATCACTTTAGGAGATGCTACTAAACTCCTAGATAATATTATGGTTAATTATTCTCAATGGCATACTGAAAGATCTTCTAATAAAAAAGTGCATGCGATAGAAGAAATCAATGTTTTGAGTGGAAAGATGGATGAACTTATGAAATTATTTGCTACTAAGAGTGTTTCTTCTTATCCTAATGATATGCCTTTGTCTACTTTGATTGAGAATAACAATGAATCTATGGATGTGAATTTTGTTGGTAGGAATAATTTTGGTAACAACACGTATAGAGGGAATTTTAATCCTAGGCCATATCCTAGTAATCCTTCTAATAATTATGGTAATTCCTACAACAACTCCTATGGAAATTATAATAAGATGCCCTCTGAATTTGGGAATAGTGTTAAAGAGTTTATGAATTCACAAAAGAATTTTAATGCTTTGCTTGAAGAGAAATTGCTTAAAGTTCATGATATGGCAAGGAATGTTGATAGAATTTCTCTTGAGGTTGATTATTTAAAGCTTAGATCTATTCCTCCTAAGCATGATATCAATGAGTCTCTCAAGGCCATGAGAATTTCCATTGATGAGTGCAAGGAAAGAACCGCTAGGATGCGTGCTTCCAAAGATGCCTTTATTAAAGCGTGTTCTTCCAATTCCTATGAAAACCAAGATGAAGATCTAAAAGTTATTGATGTGTCCCATATCAAATCTTTGTTTTGCAATATGAATCTTGATGAAACTGAATATGAACTTCCTTTACCTAGAAGGCGTTCTAAAAATTCGGAGTATTTAGATCTTTATGATGAAATTGATGAAAGTGGGATTGAAAGAAATAAAAATCTAGATGTTGCTAAACCCACTATCTTGGATTTCAAGGAATTTAATTATGAAAGTTGCTCTTTGATTGATTGTATTTCCTTGTGGCAATCTGTGTTAAAATCTCCTCATGCTTATAGTCCAAAGAAAGCCTTCACCGAACATATTGTTGATGCCTTGATGCAATCTTATGAAGAAAAACTTGAGTTAAAAGTTTCTATCCCTAGAAAACTCTATGATGAGTGGTAACCAACTATTAAAATTAAAATTAAAGATCATGAGTTTTATGCTTTGTGTGATTTGGGTGCTAGTGTCTCCACTATCCCCAAAACTTTGTGTGATTTGCTAGATTTCCGCGATCTTGATGATTGCTCTTTAAACTTACATCTCGCGGATTCTACTATTAAAAAACCTATGGGAAGGATTAATGATGTTCTTATTGTTGCAAATAGGAATTATGTGCCCGTAGATTTCATTGTTCTTGATATAGATTGCAATCCTTCTTGCCCTATTATTCTTGGTAGACCTTTCCTTAGAACGGTTGGTGCGATTATTGATATGAAGGAAGGGAATATTAGATTCCAATATTCATTAAAGAAGGGCATGGAACACTTTCCAAGAAGGAAAATAAATTTCCATATGAAACTATCATGAGAGCCACTTATGGATTGCCTTCCAAAGATGGCAATACCTAGATCTATCCTCGCTTTTATGCCTAGCTAGGGGCGTTAAACGATAGCGCTTGTTGGGAGGCAACCCAATTTTATTTTTAGTTTTTTTGTGTTTTTATTCTGTTAGGGAATAAATAACCCATCTACCTTCTGTTTGGATGTGGTTTTGTGTTTTAATTAGTGTTTGTGCCAAGTTAGACCTATTGGATCTTCTTGGATGATAGTTATTTGATCTTGCTGTAATTTCCAGAAACTTTGCATTCAGTGCCCGAATTATTAAAAATCATCAGAACGTGGTAAAATACTGATTCAAATTTCTGCTGATCCATAAACAAATTGTCTAGGTCTTCCAATTTTGGTAGATTTTTTGGAGTTCCAGAAGTTTGCGTTAGTTACAGATTACTATAGACTATTCTGTTTTTGACAGATTCTGTTTTTCGTGTGTTGTTTGCTTATTTTGATGAATCTATGGTTAGTAAAATAGTTTATAATCCATAGACAAGTTGGAATACAGTAGGTTTAAAACCAATATAAATAAAGAATGAGTTCATTAAAGTACTTTGAAGTGGTCTTTTGTTTTCTTTCTCTAACGGAGCTCACGAGATTTCTATTGAGTTTTGTGTTGTGAAGTTTTCAAGTTTTGGGTGAATTCTTTTGATGGATTATGGAAAAAGGAGTGGCAAGAGCCTAAGCTTGGGGATGCCCATGGCACCCCCAAGATAATCCAAGGACACCAAAAAGTCAAAGCTTGGGGATGCCCCGGAAGGCATCCCCTCTTTCGTCCACTTCCATCGGTAATTTACTTGGAGCTATATTTTTATTCACCAACATGATATGTGTTTTGCTTGGAGCGTCTTGTATTATTTGTGTATTTGTTTTTTAGTGTGCCACAATCATCCTTGCTGTACACACCTTTTGAGAGAGCCATACATGAATTGTAATTTGATAGAATACTCTATGTGCTTCACTTATATCTTTTGAGCTATGTAGTTTTGCTCTATGTGCTTCACTTATATCTTTTGAGTGTTATAATTTTTCTCTATGTGCTTCACTTAGATCTTTTAGAGCATGGTGGTGGTTTGTTTTAAAGAAACTATTGACCTCTCATGCTTCATTTAAATTATTTTGAGTGTCTTAATAGCATGGTAATTTGCTTAATAATAACATGCTTGGTATTCAAGATTTGTTAAACTTTCTTTTGAGTGCGTTGAATACTAAGAAAAGTTGGATGCTTGATAATTGTTTTGAGATATGGAGGTAGTAATATCAAAGTCATGCTAGTAGAGTAATTGTGAATTTGAGAAGTGCTTGAGTTAAAGTTTGCAAGTCCTGTAGCATGCATGTATGGTAAACGTTATGCAACAAATTTGAAACATGAGGTGTTATTTGATTGTCCTCCTTATGAGTGGCAGTCGGGGACGAGCGATGGTCTTTTCCTACCAATCTATCCCCCTGGGAGCATGCGCATAATACTTTTGTTTTTGATGGCTTGTAGATTTTTGCAATAAGTATATGAGTTCTTTATGACTAATGTTGAGTCCATGGATTATACGCACTCTCACCCTTCCATCATTGCTAGCCTCTTCGGTACCGTGCATTGCCCTTTCTCACATTGAGAGTTGGTGCAAACTTCGCCGGTGCATCCAAACCCCGTGATATGATACGCTCTTTCACACATAAACCTCCTTATATCTTCCTCAAAACAGCCACCATACCTACCTATTATGGCATTTCCATAGCCATTCCGAGATATATTGCCATGCAACTTTCCACCATCCAGTTTATCATGACACATTCATCATTGTCATATTGCTTAGCATGATCATGTAGTTAACATAGTATTTGTGGCAAAGCCACCGTTCATAATTCTTTCATACTTGTCACTCTTTATTCATTGCATATCCCGGTACACCGCCGGAGGCATTCATATAGAGTCATACTTTGTTCTAGTATCGAGTTGTAATCATTGAGTTGTAAATAAATAGAAGTGTGATGATCATCATTGAATAGAGCATTGTCCCAAAAAAAGAGAAAGGCCAAAGAAAAAAAAAAAGGCCCAAAAAACAAGAAAATAAATAAAAAGGGGCAATGCTACTATCCTTTTTTTCCACACCTGTGCTTCAAAGTAGCACCATGATATAGCGAGTCTCATATATTGTGCTTCAAAGTAGCACCATGTTCTTCGTATAGAGAGTCTCATATGTTGTCAATTTCATATACTAGTGGGAATTTTTCATTATAGAACTTGGCTTGTATATTCCAACGATGGGCCTCCTCAAGTGCCCTAGGTCTTCGTGAGCAAGCAAGTTGGATGCACATCCACTTAGTTTCTTTTGTTGAGCTTTCATACATTTATAGCTCTAAGTGCATCCGTTGCATGGCAATCCCTACTCCTTGCATTAACATCAATCGATGGGCATCTCAATAGCCCATTGATTAGCCTCGTTGATGTGAGACTTTCTAATTTTTTGTCTTCTCCACATAACCCCCATCATTATATTCTATTCCACCCATAGTGCTATATCCATGGTTCACGCCCATGTATTGCGTGAAAGTTTATGAGTTTGAAATTATTAAGGTATGAAACAATTGCTTGGCTTGTCATCGGGGTTGTGCATGATGAGAGCATTCTTGTGTGACGAAAATGGAGCATGACTAAACTATATGATTTTGTAGGGATGAACTTTCTTTGGCCATGTAACTTTGAGAAAACATAATTGCTTTGTTGGTTTGCTTGAAGTATTATTATTCTTTATGTCAATATGAACTTTTGTCTTGAATCTTCCTAATCTGAATATTCACACCACAATTAAGAAATTTTGCATTGAAATTATGCCAAGTAGCACTCCGCATCCAAAATTCTCTTTTTATCATTTACCTACTCAAGGACGAGCAGGAATTAAGCTTGGGGATGCCTGATACGTCTCCAACGTATCTATAATTTTTGATTGCTCCATGCTATATTATCTACTGTTTTGGACTATATTGGGCTTTATTTTCCACTTTTATATTATTTTTGGGACTAACCTATTAACCGGAGGCCCAGCCCAGAATTGATGTTTTTTTTGCCTATTTCAGTGTTTCGAAGAAACGGAATATCAAACGGAGTCCAAACAGAATAATCCTTTCTGGAACGTGATTTTCTTCCCGAATATGACCCAGGAGACTTGGACCCTACGCCAAGGAAGCTTCGAGGTGGGCATGAGGTAGGGGGGCGCGCCCTACACCCCCAGGCACGCCCCCACCCTCATGGGCCCACCGAAGCTCCACCGACGTACTTCTTCCTCCTATATATACCCACATACCCCCAAACGAACAGATACGGAGCCAAAAACCTAATTCCACCGCCGCAACTTTCTGTATCCACGACATCCCATCTTGGGGCCTGTTCCGGAGCTCCGCCGGAGAGGGCCGTCATCACGGAGGGCTTCTACATCATCATAGCCTCTCCGATGTAGTGTGAGTAGTTTACCTCAGACCTTCGGGTCCATAGTTATTAGCTAGATGGCTTATTCTCTCTTTTTGGATCTCAATACAATGTTCTCCCCCTCTCTTGTGGAGATCCATTCGAGGTAATCTTCTTATTTTTGCGGTGTGTTTGTTGAGACCGATGAATTGTGGGTTTATGATCAAGTCTATCTATGGATAATATTTGAATCTTTTCTGAATTCTTTTATGTATGATTGGTTATCTTTGCAAGTCTCTTCGAATTATCCGTTTGGTTTGGCCAACTAGATTGGTAGTTCTTGCCATGGGAGAAGTGCGTAGCTTTGGGTTCGATCTTGCGGTGTCCTTTCCCAGTGACAGAAGGGGCAGCAAGTCACGTATTGTATCATTGCCATCGAGGATAACAAGATGGGGTTTATTTCATGTTGCATGAATTTATCTCTCTACATCATGTCATCTTGCTTAAAGCGTTACTCTGTTTTTAACTTAATACTCTAGATGCATGCTGGATAGCGGTCGATGAGTGGAGTAATAGTAGTAGATGCAGAATCGTTTCGATCTACTTGTCACGGACGTGATGCCTATATACATGATCATGCCTAGATATTCTCATAACTATGCTCAATTCTGTCAATTGCTCAACAGTAATTTGTTCACCCACCGTAGAATACTTATGCTCTTGAGAGAAGCCACTAGTGAAACCTATGGCCCCCGGGTCTATTCTCATCATATCAATCTCCACCACTTCAATCTTGCTTTGCTTTTTTACTTTGCCTTTTACTTTTCACTTTGCATCTCTATACCAAAAATATTATCTCTATCAGATCTCACTCTTGTAAGTGACCGTGAAGGGATTGACAACCCCTTATCGCGTTGGTTGCGAGTAGCTATCGTTTTGTGCAGGTACGAGGGACATGAGCGTGGCCTCCTACTGGATTGATACCTTGGTTCTCAAAAACTGAGGGAAATACTTACGCTACTCTGCTGCATCATCCTCTCCTCTTCGGGGAAAACCAACGCAAGCTCAAGAGGTAGCAGGGGCGCCCCCACCCTCGTGACCGCCTCTTTTGTTCCTTGGAGTAGGGTCCAAGTCTCCTGGATCACGTTCGGTGAGAAAATCATGTTCCCGAAGGTTTCATTCCGTTTGGACTCCGTTTGATATTCTGTTTCTTCGAAACACTGAAATAGGCAAAAAAACAACAATTCTGGGCTGGGCCTCCGGTTAATAGGTTAGTCCCAAAAATAATATAAAAGTGGAAAATAAAGCCCAATATAGTCCAAAATAGTAGATAATATAGCATGGAGCAATCAAAAATTATAGATACGTTGGAGACATATCAGGCATCCCCAAGCTTAATTCCTGCTCGTCCTCGAGTAGGTAAATGATAAAAAGAGAATTTTTGATGCGGAGTGCTACTTAGCATAATTTCAATGCAAATCTTCTTAATTGTGGTATGAATATTCAGATTCGAAAGATTCAAGACAAAAGTTCCTATTGACATAAAAATAATAATACTTCAAGCATACTAACAAAGCAATTATGTCTTATCAAAATAACATGGCCAAAGAAAGTTATCCCTACAAAATCATATAGTCTGGCTATGCTCTATCTTCACCACAAAGTATTTAAATCATGCACAACCCCGATGACAAGCCAAGCAATTGTTTCATACTTTAACATTTTCAAAACTTTTTCGATCTTCACGCAATACATGAGCGTGAGCCATGGATATAGCACTATAGGTGGAATAGAATGGTGGTTGTGGAGAAGACAAAAAGAGGGGAAGATAGTCTCACATCAACTAGGTGTATCAACGGGCTATGGAGATGCCCATCAATAGATATCAATGTGAGTGAGTAGGGATTGCCATGCAACGGATGCACTAGAGCTATAAGTATATGAAAGCTCAACAAAAGAAACTAAGTGGGTGTGCATCCAACTCGCTTGCTCACGAAGACCTAGGGCAATTTGAGGAAGCCCATCATTGGAATATACAAGCCAAGTTCTATAATGAAAAATTCCCACTAGTATATGAAAGTGACAAAATGAGAGACTCTCTATCATTAAGATCATGGTGCTACTTTGAAGCACAAGTGTGGTAAAAGGATAGTAACATTGTCCCTTCTCTCTTTTTCTCTTATTTTTTTATTTGGGCCTTTTCTCTTTTTTTATGGCCTCTTTTTTTTCGTCTGGAGTCTCATCCCGACTTGTGGGGGAATCATAGTCTCCATCATCCTTTCCTCACTTGGGACAATGCTCTAAAAATGATGATCATCACACTTTTTATTTTTCTTACAACTCAACAATTAGAACTCGATACTTAGAACAAAATATGACTCTATATGAATGCCTCCGGCGGTGTACCGGGATATGCAAAGAATCAAGAGTGACATGTATGAAAGAATTATGAACGGTGGATTTGCCACAAATACGATGTCCACTACATGATCATGCTAGCAATATGACAATGATGGAGCGTGTCATAATAAACGGAACGGTGGAAAGTTGCATGGCAATATATCTCGGAATGGCTATGGAAATGCCATGATAGGTAGGTATGGTGGCTGTTTTGAGGAAGGTATATGGTGGGTGTATGATACCGGCGAAAAGTGCGCGGTATTAGAGGGGCTAGCAATGGTGGAATGATGGGAAAAAGTGCGTATAATCCATGGACTCAACATTGGTTATAAAGAACTCATATACTTATTGCAAAAATCTAGAAGTTATCAAAGCAAAGTATTATGCGCATGCTCCTAGGGGGATAGATTGGTAGGAAAAGACCATCGCTCGTCCCCGACCGCCACTCATAAGGAAGACAATCAATAAATAAATCATGCTCCAACTTCATCACATAATGGTTCACCATACGTGCATGCTACGAGAATCACAAACTTTAAACACAAGTATTTCTCAAATTCACAACTACTCAACTAGCATGACTCTAATATCACCATCTTCATATCTCAAAACAATTATCAAGCATCAATCTTTTCTTAGTATTCAACGCACTCAAAAGAAAGTTTCACAAATCTTGAATACCAAGCATATTATTATTAAGCAAATTACCATGCTATTAAAGACTCTCAAAATAATCTAAGTGAAGCATGAGAGATCAATAGTTTCTTTAAAAAAAATCCACCACCATGCTCTTAAGGATCTAAGTGAAGCACATAGAGAAAAATTATAACGCTCAAAAGATATAAGTGAAGCACATAGAGCAAAACTACATAGCTCAAAAGATATAAGTGAAGCACATAGAGTATTCTATCAAATTCCAATTCATGTATGGCTCTCTCAAAAGGTGTGTACAGCAAGGATGATTGTGGCACACTAACAAACAAATACGCAAATAATACAAGACGCTCCAAGCAAAACACATATCATGTGGTGAATAAAAATATAGCTCCGAGTAAAATTACCGATGGAAGTAGACGAAAGAGGGGATGCCTTCCGGGGCATCCCCAAGCTTTGACTTTTTGGTGTCCTTGGATTATCTTGGGGGTGCCATGGGCATCCCAAGCTTAGGCTCTTGCCACTCCTTGTTCCATAATCCATCAAAAGATTTCACCTAAAACTTGAAAACTTCACAACACAAAACTTAATAGAAATCTCGTGAGCTCCGTTAGAGAAAGAAAACAAAAGACCACTTCAAGGTACTGTAATGAACTCGTTCTTTATTTATATTGGTTTTAAACCTACTTTATTCCAACTTCTCTATGTATTATAAACTATTTTACTAGCCATAGATTCATCAAAATAAGCAAACAACACACGAAAAACAGAATCTGTCAAAAGCAGAACAGTCTGTAGTAATCTGTAACTAACGCAAACTTATGGAACTCCAAAGCATCTACCGAAATAGGACGACCTAGAAAATTAGTTCATTGATCAGCAGCAATTAGAATCAGTATTTTATCACGTTCTGGTAATTTTTAACAATTCGGGCACTGAGCGCAAAGTTTCTGGAAATTACAGCAAGATCAAATAACTATCATCCAAGAAGATCCTATAGGTCTAACTTGGCACAAACACAAATTAAAATACAAAACCACATCTAAACAGAAGGTATATGGATTATTTATTCCTAAACAGAATAAAAAACAAAAAAACTAAAAATAAAATGGGGTTGCCTCCCAACAAGCGCTATCGTTTAACGCCCCTAGCTAGGCATAAAAGCGAGGATAGATCTAGGTATTGCCATCTTTGGTAGGCAATCCATAAGTGGCTCTCATGATAGTTTCATATGGCAATTTTATTTTCTTTCTAGGGAAGTGTTCCATGCCTTTTTTAATGGAAATTGAAATCTAATATTCCCTTCCTTCATATCAATAATTGCACCAACCGTTCTAAGGAAAGGTCTACCAAGAATAATAGGGCAAGAAGGATTGCAATCTATATCAAGAACGATAAAATCTACGGGCACATAATTCCTATTTGCAACAATAAGAACATCATTAATCCTTCCCATAGGTTTCTTAAAAGTGGAATCCGCAAGATGCAAGTTTAGAGAGCAATCATCAAAATCATGGAAATCTAAGAAATCACACAAAGTTTTGGGAATAGTGGAGACACTAGCA
The DNA here is from genome assembly GCF_003073215.2 of Triticum urartu. Taxonomy (NCBI): domain Eukaryota; kingdom Viridiplantae; phylum Streptophyta; class Magnoliopsida; order Poales; family Poaceae; genus Triticum; species Triticum urartu. The sequence goes on along the minus strand of NC_053023.1, from coordinate 37,581,611 downwards.
CCCAAATCACACAAAGCATAAAACTCATGATCTTTAATTTTAATTTTAATAGTTGGTTCCCACTCATCATAGAGTTTTCTAGGGATAGAAACTTTCAACTCAAGTTTTTCTTCATAAGATTGCATCAAGGCATCAATGATATGTTCGGTAAAGGCTTTATTTTGACTATAAGCATGAGGAGAATTTAGCACAGATTGCAACAAGGAAATACAATCAATTAAAGAGCAACTTTCGTAATTAAATTCCTTGAAATCCAATATAGTGGGTTTAGCAACATCTAGGATTTTATTTCTTTCAATCCCACTTTTATCAATTTCATCATCATGATCTAAATACTCCGAATTTTTGGAACGCCTTCTAGGTAAAGGAAGATCATATTCAGTTTCATCAAGATTCATATTGCAAAACAAAGATTTAATGGGAGACACATGTGACGCCCCCGATTTGACCGTACACTAATCATACACGCAAACATGTACGATCAAGATCAGGGACTCACGGGAAGTTATCACAACACAACTCTACTAATAAAATAAGTCATACAAGCATCATATTACAAGCCAGGGGCCTCGAGGGCTCGAACACAAGAGCTGTCATAGACGAGTCAACGAAACCAGCAATATCTGAGTACAGACATAAGTTAAACAAGTTTGCCTTAAGAAGGCTAGCACAAACTGGGATACAGATCGAAACAGGCGCAGGCCTCCTGCCTGGGATCCTCCTAACTACTCCTGGTCGTCGTCAGCGGGCAGCACGTAGTAGTAGGCACCCCCGATGTAGTAGGAGTCGTCGTCGACGGTGGCGTCTGGATCCTGGGCTCCAACATCTGGTTGCGACAACCAGGTAGAAGGGAAAGGGGGAAAAGAGGGAGAAAGCAACCGTGAGTACTCATCCAAAGTACTCGCAAGCAAGGAGCTACACTACATATGCATGGGTAAATGTGTAAAGGACCATATCGGTGGACTAAACTACAGAAAGCCAGAATAAGAGGGGGATAGCTAATCCTTACAAAGACTACGCTTCTGGCAGCCTCCGTCTTGCAGCATGTAGAAGAGAGTAGACTGAAGACCTCCAAGTAGCATCGTATAGCATAATCCTAACCGATGAACCTCCCCTCGTCGCCCTGTGAGAGAGCGATCACCGGTTGTATCTGGCACTTGGAAGGGTGTGTTTTATTAAGTATCCGGTTCTAGTTGTCATAAGGCCAAGGTACAACTCCAAGTTGTCCTGTTACCGAAGATCACGGCTATTCGAATAGATTAACTTCCCTGCAGGGGTGCACCACATACCCCAACACGCTTGATCCCATTTGGCCGGACACACTTTTCGGGGTCATGCCCGGCCACGAAAGATCAACACGTCGCAGCCCCACCTAGGCACAACAGAGAGGTCAGCACGCCGGTCTAAACCTAAGCGCACAGGGGTCTGGGCCCATCGCCCTTAGCACACCTGCATGTTGCGAACGCGGCCGGAAGCAGAACTAGCCCCCTTAATACAAGAGCAGGCTTACGTTCCAATCCGGCGCGCGCCACTCAGTCGCTGACGTCACGAAGGCTTCGGCTGATACCACGACGCCGGGATACCCATAACTACTCCCGCGTAGATGGTTAGTGCGTATAGACCAAATGGCCAAACTCAGATCAAATACCCAGATCTCGCTAAGCGTGTTAAGTATCCGCGAACGCCGACCAGGGCCAGGCCCACCTCTCTCCTAGGTGGTCTCAACCTGCCGTGTCGCTCCACCACAAAGTAACAGTCGGGGCCCGTCGGGAACCCAGGCCCACCTCTACCGGGATGGAGCCACCTGCCCCTTCAGCCCCCATCTCCAAACAGTATCACCAGTAATGTAACAGTGTAAAGTATATTGTATATGCCCGTGATCACCTCCCGAAGTGATCACGGCCCAGTAGTATAGCATGGCAGATGGACAAGAGTGTAGGGCCACTGATGAAACACTAGCATCCTATACTAAGCAGTAGGATAACAGGTAATGGTAACAACAGTAGTAGCAAGGACAGGCTATGCATCAGGATAGGAATAACGGAAAGCAGTAACATGCTACACTACTCTAATGCAAGCAGTATAGAGAACAGTAGGCGATATCTGGTGATCAAAAGGGGGGGCTTGCCTGGTTGCTCAGACAAGAATGAGGGGCCGTCAACACCGTAGTCGACCGGGGCATCAGCGGCGTCGGTCTCGTAGTCTACCGGAAAGAAGTAACGGAGGGGGAACACAATAAATAACAGAGCAATCAAATCATAACATGACAAACGTGGTGATAGGGGTGATCTAACGCAGGGATAGGTGATACCGGCGAAGGGGGGAAACATCCGGGAAAGTATTCCCGGTGTTTCGCGTTTTTGGACAGATGAACCGGAGGGGGAAAGTTGCGTGTTTGCTATGCTAGCGATGTGTAGCGGACGAACGGGATGCGTATCCGGATTCGTCTCGTCGTTCTGAGCAACTTTCATGTACAAAGTTTTTCGATCCAAGCTACGGTTTATTTTAAAATGATTTTCTAAAGTTTTATTAATTTTTGGAATTAATTATTTAATTTAATTCAAAAAAATGGATTTATGACATCAGCATGATGTCATGCTGACGTCAGTAGTCAACGGGGGTTGACTGGTCAACCTGACCAGTGGGTCCCACTGATCAGTGGCACATTTTAGTTAATCATATCTATTAACCTAATCAGGATTAATTAGGGGTGGGCCCCACTGTCATACAATTAATTAGTTAACTAACAGTTTAATTAGTTTAGTTAATTGATTAGTTTAATTAATCAAAATTAATTAAGTTAATTATTTCTTTAATTAATTAATTAATTTTATTATATATATATTTTTAAATTCCTTTTTTATATATAAATCATTCTGGGGGTGGGGGCCCCCTTGTCATAGGCCCCAGGGGGCTTAACGGGGCGAGTTAACGGGCAGCGAGCGCAACGGGTGACGGGCGGTGGTGCGGGCGGACCCAGCGACGAGCGCCACGGGAGGAGGCCGGTGGCCACGGCGCTCCATCGGCACTCTGCGGCGGCAGCAGGCGAGCAGGGGCCACGGCGCTGAGCAGCAGTAGCATTGAAGCGGTGACGAGCATCGACGGCGGCTCGTAAGACGAGCGGGGAGAGGCGGCAGCAACAGCGCAACGCAGTGGGGCGAGCAGGGCGGGCACCAATAGGCGCGGGGCACGCCGGGCGCGGCGAGGCCACGGCGGCGTCAGCAGAGCCGCGGGGAGGAGGCCATGGCGTGAGCGCGAGGAAGAGAGGAGGAGGGGGAAGCTCACAGGGGCGGCGTAGGGTTCGTGGCAGTGGGCTCGGGAAGGAGGACGACGAAGGGGCGGCGTCCGGGTCATCGGGGACGAGTGCGGCGAGGCGACGGTGTCGATGGCGCGTCGGCGGAGTCCTCAAGCAGCGGTGGTCGGCGACGGTGGTCGCTGCGTCGTGGGCGTCGATGTCGATGGGCGACGAGCGGCGCTGGCGATGGGGCGGCGTTGAGGCGCGATGGCGTAGGGGCGGGAGGGCGTCACGGCGAGGGGGTCTCCGGCGTAGTGGGATGATGGCGACGATAGCGGGGTGGCGTCGGGCGACTTCAGGTCTTCGCCCCGATCTCGATCCAGATCGGGGGGGGCAGCGAGCAAGTGGGGGGGGGGGAAGGAGGAGCGAGTGGGGAACGTGGGCTAGGGTTTCGGGGTCCAGGGGGGTTATGGAGAGGTGCGGTTGGGCCGGCTGGTTTGGCGGCCAGCTGGGCCCGTAGGCCGTGGGAGGGGGGTTTCCCTTTTTTTTGTTAGTTTCTTTCTTTTATTTATTTTCCTTTTTTGTTTTTATTTATTTAAAATACTTAGGCATTTTATAAAATTGTGTTTATTACACCATATTTACTTATGTAAAGAATTTTGAATTCAAACGGGATTGAATCATCGCGAGGTTTACAACAGTAAGAGTGGTGACGTGGCATCATTAGCAGAGGTTACTGTAGCTTGATTATCCGGGCGTCACAACACATCAATAACTTTTAGATCTTCATCTTTATTTTCATAGGAATTGGAAGAACACGCTTTAATAAAGGCATCTTTTGTAGCACGAATCCTAGCGGTTCTTTCCTTGCACTCATCGATGGAAATTCTCATGGCTTTCAGAGACTCATTGATATCATTCTTAGGAGGAATAGATCTAAGCTTTAAAGAATCAACCTCAAGAGAAATTCTATCAACGTTCCTAGCCAAATCATCAACTTTAAGCAATTTCTCTTCAAGCAAAGCATTAAAATTCTTTTGTGAATTCATAAACTCTTTAACACTACTCTCAAATTCAGAGGGCATCTTATTAAAATTTCCATAAGAATTATTGTAGGAGTTTCCATAATTATTAGAAGGATTACTAGGATAAGGCCTAGGATTAAAATTCCCTCTATACGCGTTGTTACCAAAATTATTCCTACCAACAAAATTTACATCCATAGATTCATTGTTATTCTCAATCAAAGTAGACAAAGGCATATCATTAGGATCAGAAGAAACACTCTTAGTAGCAAATAATTTCATAACTTCATCCATCTTTCCACTCAAAACATTGATTTCTTCTATCGCAAGCACTTTTTATTAGAAGATCTTTCAGTATGCCATTGAGAATAATTAACCATAATATTATCTAGGAGTTTAGTAGCATCTCCTAAAGAGATTTCCATAAAAGTGCCTCCCGCGGCCAAATCTAAAAGATTTCTAGAAGCAAAATTCAATCCGGCATAAATTTTTTGTATAATCATCCACAAGTTCAAACCATGAGTAGGGAAATTACGTATCATTAATTTCATTCTCTCCCAAGCTTGTGCAACATGATCATGATCAAGTTGCTTAAAATTCATAATATCGTTTCTAAGAGAGATGATCTTAGTGGGAGGAAAATACTTAGAGATAAAAGCATCTTTGCACTTGTTCCAAGAATCAATACTATTTTTAGGCAAAGACGAAAACCAAGCTTTAGCACGATCTCTAAGCGAAAAAGGAAATAGCTTCAATTTAACAACATCATTATCGGCGTCTTTCTTCTTTTGCATATCACATAAATCAACGAAGCTATTCAGATGAGTAGCGGCATCTTCACTAGGAAGGCCGGCGAATTGATCTTTCATAACAAGATTCAACAAAGCAGTATTGATTTCACAAGATTCAGTATTGGCAAGAGGAGCAATCGGAGTGCTAAGGAAATCATTATTATTGGTATTGGTGAAGTCACACAATTTGGTAGTATCTTGAGCCATCGCGACAAACAAGCAATCCAACACACGAGCAAACAAAAGGCAAGCGAGAAAAAGGCAAACGGAAAAAGAGAAGGAGATTGGGAAAGAGAGGGAAAATAAAACGGCAAGGGTGAAGTGGGGGAGAGGAAAACGAAAAGGCAAATGGCAACTAATGTAATGCGGGAGATAGGGATTGTGATGGGTACTTGGTATGTTGACTTTTGCGTAGACTCCCTGGCAACGACGCCAGAAATTCTTCTTGCTACCTCTTGAGCACTGCGTTGGATTTCCCCGAAGAGGAGAGGATGATGCAGCAAAGTAGCATAAGTATTTCCCTCAGTTTTTGAGAACCAAGGTATCAATCCAGTAGGAGGATACACGCAAGTCCCTCGTACCTACACAAAAACAATGGCTCCTCGCAACCAACGCGATTAGGGGTTGTCAATACCTTCACGGTCACTTACGAGAGTGAGATCTGATAGAGATGATAGATAATATTTTTGGTATTTTTGATATAGAGATGCAAAGTGAAAAGTAAAAGGCAAAGTAAAAAGCAAAGCAATAATAAAGTGATGGAGATTGATATGATGAGAATAGACCCGGGGGCCATAGGTTTCACTAGTGGCTTCTCTCAAGAGCATAAGTATTCTATGGTGGGTGAACAAATTACTATTGAGCAATTGACAGAATTGAGCATAGTTATGAGATTATCTAGGTATGATCATGTATATAGGCATCACGTCCGAGACAAGTAGACCGACTCCTGCCTGCATCTACTACTATTACTCCACTCATCGACCGCTATCCAGCATGCATCTAGAGTAGTAAGTTAAAAATAGAGTCACGCCTTAAGCAAGATGACATGATATAGAGGGATAGTTTCATGCAATATGATAAAAACCCCATCTTGTTATCCTCGATGGCAACAATACAATACGTGCCTTGCTGCCCCTTTTGTCACTTGGAAAGGACACCGCAAGATTGAATCCAAAGCTAAGCACTTCTCCCATGGCAAGAAAAACCAATCTAGTAGGCCAAACCAAACTGATAATTCGAAGAGACTTGCAAAGATAACCAATCATACATAAAAGAATTCAGAGAAGATTCAAATATTATTCATAGATAGACTTGATCATAAACCCACAATTCATCGATCTCAACAAACACACCGCAAAAAGAAGATTACATCAAATAGATCTCCACGAGAGAGGGGGAGAACATTGTATTGATATCTAAAAAGAGAGAAGAAGCCATCTAGCTAATAACTATGGACCCGAAGGTCTGTGGTAAACTACTCACACTTCATCGGAGAGGCTATGATGATGTAGAAGCCCTCCGTGATGACGGCCCTCTCCGGCGGAGCTCTAGAACAGGCCCCAAGATGGGATCTCATGGATACAGAAAGTTGCGGCGGTGGAATTAGGTTTTTGGCTCCGTATCTGATCGTTTGGGGGTACGTAGGTATATATATGAGGAAGGAGTACGTCGATGGAGCAACAGGGGGCCCACGAGGCAGGGTGGCGCGTCCCCCACCCTCGTGACCGCCTCTTTTGTTCCTTGGAGTAGGGTCCAAGTCTCCTGGATCACGTTCGGTGAGAAAATCACGTTCCCTAAGGTTTCATTCCGTTTGGACTCCGTTTGATATTCTGTTTCTTCGAAACACTAAAATAGGCAAAAAAACAGCAATTCTGGGCTGGGCCTCCGGTTAATAGGTTAGTCCCAAAAATAATATAAAAGTGGAAAATAAAGCCCAATTTAGTCCAAAACAGTAGATAATATAGCATGGAGCAATCAAAAATTATAGATACGTTGGAGACGTATCAGAACTGCGCATAAGGTATTGCAATCCGGTTTTTATTGGCCTACTCTCTTCAAGGATGCTCGTAAGTTTGTCTTATCTTGTGATGAATGTGAATGAATTGGTAATATTAGTAGACGTCAGGAAATGCCTATGAATTATTCACTTATTATCGAACCATTCGATTTTTGGGGCTTTGATTATATGGGACCTTTTCTTTCCTCTAATGGGTATACACATATTTTAGTTGCTACTGATTGCGTTACTAAGTGGGTAGAAGCTATTCCAACTAGTAGTGCTGATCATAACACTTCTATTAAGATGCTTAAAGAAGTTAAATTTCCGAGGTTTGGAGTCCCTAGATATTTGATGACTGATGGTGGTTCACATTTTATTCATGGTGCTTTCCGTCAAATGCTTGCTAAGTATGATGTTAATCATATAACTGCATCTCCTTATCACCCATAGTCTAGTGTTCAAGTAGAATTGAGTAATAGAGAGCTCAAAATAATTTTGCAAAAGACTGTTAATAGATCTAGAAAGAATTGGTCCAAAAAACTTGATGAAGCATTATGGGCCTATAGAACTGCATATAAAAATCCTATGGGTATGTCTCCGTATAAAATGGTTTATGGAAAAGCATGTCACTTACCTCTCGAACTAGAACATAAGGCATATTGGGCCATTAAAGAGCTCAATTATGATTTCAAACTTGCCGGTGAGAAGAGGTTATTTGACATTAGCTCACTTGATGAATGGAGAACCCAAGCCTATGAGAATGCCAAGCTGTTTAAAGAAAAAGTTAAAAGATGGCATGACAAAAGGATACAAAATCATGAGTTTAATGTAGGTGATTATGTGTTGCTATACAACTCTCGTTTAAGATTTTTTGCTGGAAAGCTTCTCTCTAAATGGGAAGGTCCTTACGTTATTGAGGAGGTCTATTGTTCCGGTGCCATAAAAATCAACAACTTTGAAGGCACAAATCCGAGTTTTGCAGAGATGTGAACAAACAAATCTTGTCTTGAATTGGGAGAAGTGCCACTTTATGGTTAATGAAGGCATTGTCTTGGGTCATAAAATTTCTGAAAGAGGTATTAAAGTGGACCAAGATAAGGTTGATGCTGAGAAAATGCCGCGTCCTAAGGACATCAAAGGTATTCGTAGTTTCCTAGGTCATGCTGGTTTCTATAGGAGGTTTATCAATGACTTCTCTAAAATTTCTAGGCCCCTTACTAATCTCTTGCAAAAGGATATTCCTTTTTTGATGATGATTGTCTTGAAGCCATTGAAACACTCAAGAAAGCTTTAATCTCTGCACCTATAGTTCAACCACCTGATTGGAACTTGCCTTTTGAAATTATGTGTGATGCTAGTGATTATGCTGTTGGTGCTGTTCTAGGACAAAGAGTTGATAAGAAATTGAATGTTATTCATTATGCTAGTAAAACTCTAGACAGTGCTCAAAGAAATTATGCTACAACTGAAAAATAATTCTTAGCAGTGGTGTTTGCTTGTGATAAGTTTAGACCTTATATTGTTGATTCCAAAGTAACCGTTCACACAGACCATGCTGCTATTAAATATCTTATGGAAAAGAAAGATGCTAAACCTAGACTTATCCGTTGGGTTCTCTTTCTACAAGAATTTGATTTGCATATTATTGATAGAAAAGGAGCTGAGAACCCCGTAGCTGATAACTTGTCTAGGCTTGAAAATGTGCTTGATGACCCACTTCCTATTGATGATAGTTTTCCTGATGAGCAGTTAGCTGCAATAAATGTTGCTAATAGTACTCCTTGATATGCTGACTATGCTAATTACATTGTTGCTAAATATTTTCCACCTAGCTTTACATACCAACAAAAGAAAAAACATTCTTTTATGACTTAAGACATTACTTTTGGGATGACCCACATATTTATAAAGAAGGAGTAGATGGTGGTATTAGACGTTGTGTCCCTGACCATGAACAGGGACAAATCCTACGGAAATGTCACTCCAACCTTATGTAGCGACCCGACCCGAATGGATCAAAGTCTCTGTGCTTAAATGTCATCCCTGGATCGGTATGCTGACACACACAGTACTCGAGGATTTATAATAGAGGTAAATCACATGTATAAATTAATGTAAATACTATTACCTCTATCCATAGCAGAAGTGACAACAAAGTTGTGGAGTTCCCAACAACACCGACGGCAAAGTTGAGTGTAGACCATGTAACCCTATCGTTTCACTTACTCGTCGTAAGAAACCTGCAACATGAGACGTTGCAGCCATGTAGGTCAGTACATTGATTGTACTGGCAAATTCACACCATAGAGCAACTATGAATAATAGATATCACTACATGCATATTTGGCTGGTGGAGACTCTAAGTTTAATTTTGCATAAAGCTAATTTTTCCCTACAACAAAGGAATAGATTTTATTTAACTACCAAGTTAAATTACCCATATTGAGAAGGTAACCCCAACTCAATCCCAAAAATCACCAAATCATTAATAACCCAACAATTCCATTAAATAGAGTGATGAGATCAACCAATAATTCAAATACCAGATACTCAAAATGTCCATGACCGGGGACATAGCAAATCATAATTTTTTTGTACACTCTACAGAGGTTTGTGCACTTTCCCCCACAAGACTCGATCTCCTCCGTTGAATTTCTCGCATTGCATGATGTTTGAGAAACGGATGATCAAGACACCGTCTTTCTAAAGAGGTCCCCTTAACCGATAGATAGGCCGGTACACCTACAATCCCCTACATCTGCTAGCCTATCATGGAAAGTTTTCCCACAACTTAGTCAACTATGTTAGAGCCCATAATGGCTTGTGGCTACACACAGAAGTTTCTAGCATGAATAATCTTATGATCATCCAGAATAAACCTAAGAAAACATGATCCCTTTGAGCCTGGGTGGCATTCCATGGGTGATCACACGGGTACTCCGGGATCCCCTTGGGCAAGCACTGGGTTCTCCAGGTGCCCGGGCAAACCACTGGGTGCTCCAGGGTGCCCCAACCAACCCACCCAGATGTGTATTAAAGTAGCCACCTTAAGTTTCCATTATATCTCTCTCAACTTTCATGAATCTCACATACCAATTCCCTTCTACGAGCATGGCTAAGCAATATGAGCATAACGTATATTCCCGGGGTGATCAAAGGTAATAGGTTCCAACCTCTTCAACTACACAACAATGCCCCAATTCCCAATCCTACTCATGCAAATCTTTGAGGGTAAAACTAATGCATAAAAACTAGGTATGAAAAATATGAAAAAAGTGTGAACTTGCCTTGTACTGTTGATGAAGATCCTTCACACTCATAATTCCTGATAGTTCTACTCATCACACTCCGTTCAATCTATCATGAGCAAACAATTACATACATAAGCACTCAAGCATAAAATTCGAAGAAAAGATCTTGGAAAACTTTGAAAACAGGCAAATAACTCTTGTGAACAGAAAACAATTTTCAACAGTATTAAAATTATGTGGATTAGTTCTTAACAGAAAGTTTAGATCAAGAGCTTCGATTTGCAAAAAGAATCAATTAAATCGGAGTTATAAACCTTAAGTTATGAACAAAAAAATCAAATTCAAATATGTTTGAAACCAATTTTTAAACTTTTCAAAAAATATCTTTAAGTTGGTAATCTGGACAGAGGGGATCATAACGAAGGATTTGGCGTTGGTTTCGTTGGATTTGGATAAACAAGCAAAAAGAAAAATCAGGGCCAAGCTGTTTTACAGAAGAAAAATATTTATTGCTAAAAGAATTATATGCCTAATGTATAAATACAGAGATTAATTGATAATCTAATTATTCTACCGTAGTAGTCTAGAAATAATAAGCTACGGGACTATATAAAAAAACAAAGAGAATACCTTCAGAACAAAGAAAAGAGACAACTTCAAAGAGGAGACGACTTTCAGAATTCCCGCCGGATAGAAGAATAATATTTTTTTTAGGAATCTAGTCAAACCAAAATATTGATTTAACCCGAGTCGGATGATTTTTGGGGGCTCTATGGGTCTATATTTATAGGTGGAATAGAGGTTTAGGGGTCAAAGGCTAGGCAATGTGGGACTAAACGTATACGAAATATAGAAAAGAGAGAAAAGGTGCGCCATGGGCCAAAAGGTTCGGCCGGCAACACGCACGCACCACCGCTGCATTTTTTTCTTTTTTAATTTCGGCCAAAGTGGAAAAAAATAAAAAACTGGGAAGGAAAAAATGCCTGGCTGGGCCTGGCCCATGTAGGAGAGAAAAAAAAGATGGGGCGCCCGATGCCACTATGCCGCGCACGTGGGCGACAGTTAGTTCCAGGTGCACGCACAGTTTTTTATTATTTAGAAACAGAAAAGGAAAAACTGAATAACGAAAATAAAAATAAAATTTTACATAGGCATATTATATATCAAAATTTTCAGAAAAAGATTTCCTAAACGATGAATATATTTTGAGAGGCAAATAAGTTCTACCAAAAATTAAATAAAGAAAACGGTGCTAGTGGTTCATTTAAAAACCAAATAAAAATATTTTAAAATACCAAAATGATTTCAAACTCATTTCTCTCCACTTTTCTACTTTAGGGAATCGTTTTACCTATTTTCCATATATTTTATTTTTGGAGAAAAATAATTTGAATAAAAACCAAATAACTCCAAATTGAAAGTGGGTTTCAAAATAACTACAAAAGGACTTTCAATTTGATTCTTTGAAACTTCCAACTCTCTTTTCTTAGCATTTGAAGAAGTCAGTTTATCTTTTCTCATGAAACTCATTGAGTTGCATAAAGTTTTTGAATTTGAAATATTTTCAAATGGAATTCAAACCTTTTAAAAAACCCTTTTCATTTATTTAAATGGAAGAAGTCATATCATCTTCACACCAGGGTTTTGTGATGAAATGAATTTGAATTCATGGAAATCATAAATGCAAGGTAAAAGTTTTGGGAAAGTCATTTTATTCCGTCTCATTTAACTTTCAAAAAGTTTCAAATTTCACTTAATTTCACACAACAAATCACAGAAGCAATCAGACAATCAATCAAAACTATTTATTTAATATAACATTCCAAAATTTCGAATTTTGGGATGTTACACCTTATGGAGGGCATTATGCTGGAGATAGAACTACTCTTAAGGTATTGCAATCTGGATTTTATTGGCCTACTCTCTTCAAGGATGCTCGTAAGTATGTCTCATCTTGCGATGAATGCCAAAGAATAGGTAATATTGGTAAGCGTTAGGAAATGCCTATGAACTATTCTCTTGCTGTTGAACCATTTGATGTTTGGGGATTTGATTACATGGGACCTTTTCCTTCTTATAATGGGTATGCACACATTTTGGTTGCTGTTGATTATGTTACTAAATCGGTAGAAGTTGTTCCAACTAGTAGTGCTGATCAAAACACCTTTATTAAAATGCTCAAGGAAGTTATTTTCCCAAGGTTTGGAGTCCCTAGATATTTAATGACTGATGGTGGTTCACACTTTATTCATGGTGCTTTTTGTAAGATGCTTGCTAAGTATGATGTTAACCATAGAATTGCATCACCTTATCATCCTTAGTCTAGTGGCCAAGTTGAGCTTAGCAATAGAGAAATAAAGTTAATTTTACAAAAGACTGTTAATAGGTCCAGGAAGAATTGGTCTAAGAAATTAGATGATGCACTTTGGGCTTATAGAACAGCTTATGAAAATCCTATGGGTATGTCTCCTTATAAAATGGTTTATGGAAAAGCTTGTCATTTGCCTCTTGAGTTAGAATATAAAGCATACTGGGCAGTTAAAGAACTCAACTATGATTTCAAACTTGCTGGTGAAAATAGGTTATTTGATATTAGCTCATTAGATGAATGGAGAACTCAAGCTTATGAAAATGCAAAGTTATTCAAAGAAAAGTTAAAAGATGGCATGACAAAAGAATCCAAAAGAGTGAGTTTAAAGTCGGAGAATATGTTCTTTTGTAGAACTCTCGTTTTAGATTTTTTGCAGGGAAACTCCTCTCGAAATGGGAAGGCCCATATGTCATCAAGGAGGTTTACCGGTCTGGAGCCATCAAAATAAATAATTTCGAAGGCACTAGCCCGAAGGTTGTCAACGGGCAACGAATAAAGCATTATATCTCAAGTACACCTATTAAGTTGAAAGTAATATTATCCAAACTTTGACACCGGAAGAACACATAAAAGAGTCCTTCCGGAACACTCCAGAATCATCAAAATAAGGAGGCACGTAGTACGGTAAGTAAATAGACTCCAAAAAATCTGCAAAAATATTTTTTGTCAGTTTTGGAATAATTTAGAATTTTGGGAATAAAGAAACTCCCAGGAAGCGTCCCCTGGTGGGCATAAGACACCAGGGCGCGCCAGGCATGCATGGCTGAAAGCACAAGTGCTCCCTAGGTGATTTTGGTAATTAATGTCAACATATCTCTTGTTGGACTAATGTTTTCATCTAGTGTGGTTCAGATAAGTTCAACAATGGAGTGGCGTGGACTAGAGGATGTGGAACCCCTTCAAGATGATAAGGACAAAGGATTGGCTCAAGCTCAAAGCTCAGGACTCTACATTTTCTATTTTAGTGATCCAAGATCACATTGAGTCCATCGGAAAGCCAATACTATTAAAAGCGGATGAGGTGTTGCTTAATGGCTTGCTTGCTCAAAGTGCTTAGTGATATGCTCCAAAGGCCTCAACCACTTTCTCACATCCACATATGTCCCAAACCAAAAGTCAAACTCGACCCCACCGAAATTTCCTATCCGGCACCACCGAGTTCACTTGACATAGCCACTGCCAAAAACCCTAGTCAATTCGGTCTCACCGATGGGATCTCGGTCTCACCGAGATGGGCTTGCCAACTCTCTGTTGCCTATTGCAGTAATTTTGGTCTTGCCGAAATATGCAATGGTCTCACCGAGTTTGCTTGGCCAACTCTCTGTTTTGCTCATTACCCAAATCGGTCCCACCGAGTTTGTGTAAACGGTCCAACCGAGATGAGGCTTTACCCTAACCCTAGCACATCGGTCCTACCGAGTTGATCATGTCGGTCCCACTGAAAATCCTAACGTTCACATTTTGAACTAAATCAGTCTGACCGATTTTTCTGATTCAGTCCCACCGAGTTTGGTGATTTTTGTGTAATGGTTAGATTTTGTGTGGAGGCTATATATACCCCTCCACCCACTCTTCATTCGTGAGGAGAGCCATCAGAACATGCCTACACTTCCAACATACATTTTCTGAGAGAGAACCACCAACACTTGTGTTGAGGTCAAGATATTCCATTCCAACCACATAAATCTTGATCTCTAGCCTTCCCCAAGTTGCTTTCCACTCAAACCCTCTTTCCACCAAATCCAATCCTATGAGAGAGAGCTGAGTGTTGGGGAGACTATCATTTGAAGCACAAGACCAAGGAGTTCATCATCAACACACCATCTATTACCTTTTGGAGAGTGGTGTCTCCTAGATTGGTTAGGTGTCACTTGGGAGCCTACGTGAAGATTGTGGAGTTGAACCAAGGAGTTTGTACGGGCAAGGAGATCGCCTACTTCGTGAAGATCTACCCTAGTGAGGCAAGTCCTTCGTGGGCGATGCCCATGGTGGGATAGACAAGGTTGCTTCTTCATGGACCCTTCGTGGGTGGAGCCCTCCGTGGACTCGCGCAACTGTTACCCTTCGTGGGTTGAAGTCTCCATCAACGTGGATGTACGATAGCACCACCTATCGGAACCACGGATAAAAATCTCCGTGTCTCCAATTGCATTTGCACACTCAAATCCCATCCCTTTACATTCTTGCAACTTGCATGATTTACTTTCCACTGCTCATATACTCTTGTCATGCTTGCTTGATATGTATTGTGAATGTTTAAACTTGTGCTAAAACTCCACTGTAACTTAAAGAAATTAAAAACTGCAGCTTTTCTTACTAAGTGTCTATTCACCCCCCTCTATACACCTCTTCTCGATCCTTTCACTGGTGCGCCTAGGTGGGTTGTGCCCACTTGGGACCCCTTCTGTACTGCCTTTTCTTCTGTTTACTTGTCCTCCAAGATAAAAAATCTATATATACTTCCCGAACCTGTTAACCACCGTATCACGGAGACAATCCTCTGTTCTCGTTTCTTGATGTTTTCTGTCAGATCCCATCTACCATGGCCTCTTCAGGTTCCTCCAAGGACAAGATCTCTTCTCCATCAGCACTATCACCTTCTTCACCACCAAAGGAGAATTGAGTATCGGGTACGGGCACTCCCCTTGGCTTCCGCCAAGCTTGGTTGAGGTGCCTTGGTATCGTATCATCCCACTATCTTTTTGCTTTACTTATCTTAGTTCAATCTTTTGCTTATATGAATAAAGTTTAGTTCGATCTTTTCTTCTTTGAAAGTTTGCTTAGTGATCTATCATTGTTATCACGTGCAAGTTATATAATAAAGTTAGTTCGAGTTTTCACTTTCTTTACTTCCATGTTGCAAATAAAGAAAAGAAAAGGAGAAATAAAGCAAATAAAATAAAGGAAATAAATCAATAAGATTATATACTAATCGTGTGGTAGGTGATATCACCACATCAGGAAAAGTATAAGTAAGAAAATTTTATCAGAGATTGACAAACATAGCATTGGTCAGTGAGGCAACTCATGAAAGAATTAATAAGGGAAGGGAAGATTCACATATAAATATACTATCCTAGAAATCGTTTGTGATTGTGAGCCCTCATCAAAATATTATATGCCAAAATTGTTGACATTGGACAAGGAAGACAACGTAATGGTTTATTTTTGTTTATGTTCACATAGAAGTCATACTGTCATAGATCCTTTAACATGTGGTGCTTGCCCCTATCTTTGCTAGCCAAAACTTCCGCACTAAGTAGAGATAGTACTTGTGCATCCAAAAACCCTTAAACCTAAATCTTTTTGAAGTTTCCACCATACCTACCTAGGATTGAACAAGATCCCTCAAGTAAGTTGTCATCGGTCCAAAAGGGCAATAAAAATTGCTTCTAAATATGTGAGATCTTTTAGTGTAAGAGAAAATTGAGCGTTGCACGAACTTGGATGACAAAGAATAAAAGCAATAGACTGCATAATAAAGGTTGTCATCTTAAGGGGCAATGTAACGTAACGTTCTCTTGCACTAAGGGATTGAGCATGCAAACAAATAAGCGCATGACAACCTTTGCTTCCCTCTGCGAAGGGCCTATCTTTTACTTTTATGTATTTACTTTTATGCAAAGAGTCAAATTTTTCCTTCTATTCCTTTTTATTTTCTCTTTTGGCAAGCATCATGTGGTGAGGAAAGATCTAGGCACATATGTCCAGTTGAATATAGATAGCATGAGTTATTATTGTTGATGTAACGCCCCCGATTCAATCGTACACTAATCATACACACAAACGTGTACGATCAAGATCAGGGACTCACGGGGAGATATCACAACACAACTCTACAAATAAAATAAGTCATACAAGCATCATATTACAAGCCAGGGGCCTCGAGGGCTCGAATACAAGAGCTCGATCATAGACGAGTCAGCGGAAGCAACAATATCTGAATACAGACATAAGTTAAACAAGTTGTCATAAGATGGCTAGCAAAAACTGGAATACAGATCGAAAGAGGCGCAGGCCTCCTGCCTGGGATCCTCCTAAACTACTCCTGGTCGTCGCCAGCGGGCAGCACGTAGTAGTAGGCACCTCCGGTGTAGTAGGAGTCGTCGTCGAAGGTGGCGTCTGGCTCCTGGGCTCCAACATCTGGTTGCGACAACCAGGTAGAAGGGATAGGGGGAAAAGAGGGAGAAAGCAACCCTGAGTACTCATCCAAAGTACTCGCAAGCAAGAAGCTACACTACATATGCATGGGTATCAAATGGAATAAGGGTATCATATGTGGACTGAACTGCAGAATGCCAGAATAAGAGGGGGATAATTAATCCTGTCGAAGACTACACTTCTGGCAGCCTCCGTCTTGCAGCATGTAGAAGAGAGTATACTGAAGACCTCCAAGTAGCATCGTATAGCATAATCCTAACCGATGATCCTCCCCTCGTCGCCCTGTGAGAGAGCGATCACCGGTTGTATCTGGCACTTGGAAGGGTGTGTTTTATTAAGTATCCGGTTCTAGTTGTCATAAGGTCAAGGTACAACTCCAAGTCGTCCTGTTACCGAAGATCACGGCTATTCGAATAGATTAACTTCCCTGCAGGGGTGCACCACATACCCCAACACGCTCGATCCCATTTGGCCGGACACACTTTCCTGGGTTATGCCCGGCCTCGGAAGATCAACACGTCGCAGCCCCACCTAGACCAACAGAGAGGTCAGCACGCCGTTCTAAACCTAAGCGCACAGGGGTCTGGGCCCATCGCCCTTAGCACACCTGCACGTTGCGTACGCGGCCGGAAGCAGAACTAGCCCCCTTAATACAAGAGCAGGCTTACGTTCCAATCCGGCGCGCGCCACTCAGTCGCTGACGTCACGAAGGCTTCGGCTGATACCACGACGCCGGGATACCCATAACTACTCCCGCGTAGATGGTTAGTGCATATAGACCAAATGGCCAAACTCAGATCAAATACCCAGATCTCGTTAAGCGTGTTAGGTATCCGCAAACGTCGACCAGGGCCAGGCCCACCTCTCTCCTAGGTGGTTGGAACCTGCCCTGTCGCTCCGCCTCAAAGATCCACTCGCGGGTGCTCCTCAAGCCGACCCGTCTTTAGTCAACACATGTATCATGTATAAAGTATATAGTATATACCCGTGATCAACTCCCGAGTGATCACGGCCCGATAGTATAGCATGGCAGACGGACAAGGATGTAGGGCCACTGATGATAAACTAGCATCCTATACTAAGCATTAGGATTGCAGGTAAAGGTAACAACAGTAGTAGCAAGGACAGGCTATGCATCAGTATAGGATTAACGGGAAGTAACATGCTACACTACTCTAATGCAAGCAGTATAGAGAAGAGTAGGCGATATCTGGTGATCAAAGGGGGGGCTTGCCTGGTTGCTCTGGCAAGAGAGAGGGATCGTCAACTCCGTAGTCGTACTGGGTAGCAGCGGCGTCGGTCCCGGTGTCTAGCGAGAGAAGAGGGGGGAGAAACAATAAATATTTAAGCAAGCATATGCATAGTGATGCATGACATGACAAGTAGCGGTGCTAGGGGTGCCCTATCGCGGTATGAGGTGATACCGGTGAAGGGGGGAAACATCCGGGAAAGTATCCCCGGTGTTTCGCGTTTTCGGACAGATGAAACAGAGGGGGAAAGTTGCGCGTTCGCTATGTTAGGGATGCGTGGCGGATAAACGGCTGCGTATTCAAATTTGCCTCGTCGTTCTGAGCAACTTTCATGTTGAAAATATTTTAATCCGAGTTACGGATTAAAAGATATGATTTTCTAAAGATTTTATTAATTTCTGGAATTTAATTAATTAATTATTTAATTCGAAAAATGAATTTATGACGTCAGCATGATGTCATGCTGACGTCAGCAGTCAACAGGGTTGACTTGGTCAACCTGACAAGTGGGTCCCACCTATTAGGGATTGTTTAGCTAATTAACAGTAGTTAATTAGGGTAAACTATTTATTAGATTAATTATTCTTAATTAGTTAATCTAAACATGATTAATTAAGTTAATTATTTAGCTAATTAATTATTTATTTATTATATATTTTCTTTTATTTATTTTTTTAATTCTTTTTTTTTTCTAAAAACGTTATGGGGCGGGGCCCCCTAGTCAGTGGCCTGGGGGGGGGGGGGGGGGGGGGGGGGGGCTAGCGGGTGCTGGGTACGGGGTGCGGGCACGCGCCCGAGTCCACCCGGGATGGGGGGCGACAGGCGGCTGTGCGGGCTCTCGCCCGCAGGGAGCGGCGGAACGAGGACAGAGGCCAGGGTGGCCGCGGTGGCCTGCCGGCGGCAGGCACGGCCGCGCGTGGAGGCTCGGCGGAGCAGCAGTAGGGGCGCCGGGGCGCGACGGCGGGTGCGGGTGTAGCCCGCCCAGGCGGCGAGGGAGAGCTGGGCGCGGGCGCCGGCGGCCAGGGACAGAGAGGGGGGGAGGGGCGGCTCACAGGGGCACGCCCGGCGGCACGAGCGCGTGCTCGCGCGGCGGGGCAGGGCGAGGCCAGGAGGGCGCGGGACGCGGTGGTGGCCGGGGCGCGTGGCCGAGGCTCGGCCTGGCCGAACGTAGCACGGCGAGGCGAGCGCCGGCGAGAGGGGGACGGGGAGGAGGAGGACCGGGGTCCTCACCGAGGGAGCGTAGGGCACGGGGCAGCGGGCTCGGGGGAGGTTGGGGAGGACCGGCGAGGAAGGGGTCAAGGTGGCGGCAGTCCGGCGACGATGGGGAGGCAGCTCCGGCGGGGGGGGGGGGGGGGGGGGGGGGGGGGGGGGGGGGGAGGCGGGGGGGGGGGGGGGGGGGCGAAGCTCCAGGCAGCGACGGGGTTCGGCGGTGGTCTCCTCCCGATCCAGATCGGGGGAGAGGGGGGGATATTTCGGGGGTGAGTGGGGGCTGTCGGGGGGGAGTGGGGGGGGGAGGAGTGGATAAGGGAGAGGAGTGGGGGCCGACCTGGGCCTGCCTGGTTGGCCCGATGGCCAGCTGGGCCGCGGTCCAGCAGGGGAGGCTTCTCCCCCCTTTTGTTTTTTTATTGTTTTCTGTTTTTGTAGTTTCCTTTTCTTTTTTTTATTTATTTTCTTTTCTGTTTTAAATCATTTTAAATTATCTAGGCATTTTATAAAAATGTGTTTGCTTTATTATAATTATCCAGGCATTGAACTACAGACCCCGAACATTTTAGTTTAATATTTTGAAAACTTTGTCGTTTAACTTTAATTTGAATTTAAATTTGAAACGTTTTTGAATCAACCCGAGATTAATTACAGTGACAGAGGTGACGTGTCACCATTAACGTGAGATCACTGTAGCATGATTATCCGGGCGTTACAGTTGACATCACCCTTGAGGTGAGTATGTTGGGAGGCGAAACTATAATCCCCTATCTTTCTATGTGTCCGGTTGAAACGTTTTGCTCATGGGTATGAGGTGAGTGTTAGCAATTATCGAAGACTATATGATGGTTGAGTATGTGGACTTGCTTAAAAGGCTCCGACACGTGACGCTTCCTGAAAAGTTGATGAATTGTAGTTGCAAAGTTGACTGAGAACATAGTTTGTTGGTTTCTAATAGAGTTGTTGTTTTATACTTCGATTGTGTGATGAACTATTACTTATTCATGAGAAGTGTATGATAAAAGTTCTATGATAAAAGTTTTATGCTTAAATTTGTTGCTGTTATAATAATCAACATGATGCTTCTATGTCCGTATTTTGTTTTTATCGACACCTCTCTCTCAAAGCATGTGGACACGTTTTTCGATTTCGGTTTTCTCTTGAGGACAAGCGAGGTCTAAGCTTGGGGGAGTTGATACGTCCATTTTGCATCATGTTTTCTTATTGTTATTTACAATGTTTTTATCCATAATAATACTTTTTGGAGTAGTTCTAATGCCTTTTCTGTCATAATTTGCAAGGTACACACCAAGATGGAGAATTCTGGCAGCTAGAAATCTGGACCTGAAAAAGCTATGTCAGGCCACCTATTCTGCACGACTCCAAATGAGCTGAAACTGTATGATGATTTTTTATGAAATATTTAGGAAATACTGGAGCCAATAAACACCAGAGGGGGCCCACCAGGTGGGCACAACCCACCTGGGCGCGCCAGGCCCCCCTGGCACGCCCTGGTGGGTTGTGGCCTCCTCGGCCCACCTCAGGTGCCTATCTTCTGGTATATAAGTCATTTTGACCTAGAAAAAAATAAGGGAATACTTTCGGTATGGAGAGCCGCTGTCTCGAGGCGGAACTTGGGCAGGAGCACTTTTGCCCTCCGGCGGTGCCATTCTGCCGGGGGAACTTCCCTCCCGGAGGGGGAAATCATCGTCATCATCATCACCAACAACTCTCCCATCTTGGGGAGGGCAATCTCCATCAACATCTTCACCAGCACCATCTCATCTCAAACCCTAGTTCATCTCTTGTATTCAATCTTGTTACCGGAACTATAGATTGTTGCTAGGGGGTGACTAGTAGTGTTGATTACATCTTGTAGTTGATTACTATATGGTTAATTTGGTGGAATATTATACGTTCGGATCCATTATGCATATTAATACCCCTCTGATCATGAGCATGTTTATTGTTTATGAGTAGTTACTTTCGTTCTTGAGGTCACGTGATAAATCATGTTGCAAGTAATCATGTGAATTTGATATGTGTTCGATATTTTGATGGTATGTATGTTGTGATTCCCTTAGTGGTGTCATGTGAACGTCGACTACATGACACTTCACCATATTTGGGCCTAAGGGAATGCATTGTGGAGTAGTAAATAGATGGTGGGTTGCGAGAGTGACGGAAACTTAAACCCCAGTTTATGCACTATTCCGTAAGAGACCGATTGGATCCTAGAGTTTACTGCTATGGTTAGAATTTATTCTTAATACTTTTCTCGTAGTTGCGGATGCTTGCAGGAGGGTTAATCATAAGTAGGAGGTTTGTTCAAGTAAGAACAACACCTAAGCACCGGTCCACCCACATATCAAATTATCAAAGTAGCGAACACAAAGCAAACCAACATGATGAAAGTGACTAGATCAAATTCCCGTGCACCCTCAAGAACGTGTTGCTTATCATAAGAGACCGTTTTGGCCTGTCCTTTGCCTCAAAAGGATTGGGCTACCTTGCTGCATACTTGTTACTATTATCGTTACTTCCTCGTTACAAATATCTTGCTATCAAACTACTCTTCTACTTACAATTTCAGCACTTGCAGACATTACCTTACTGAAAACTACTTGTCATTTCCTTCTGCTCCTCGTTGGGTTCGACACTCTTACTTATCGAAAAGAGCTACAATTGATCCCCTATACTTGTGGGTCATCATGCCTCACTTATATCATTTGAAGTTTGGATGCCTGTTTCTCTACATATAGAAAACCGTTATTTGTAGAATGCTCTTTTGCTTCAGTTATATTTATTAGAGCATGGTCTTTTGAAGAAAGAACTAAACTTTTGTGCTTCACTTATATCTATTTAGAGAGTCAACAGGAATTGGTCGTTCGCATGGTTAGTCATAAAATCCTACAAAAAACTTACAAATCACTGATATGATATGTTTGATTCCTTGCAATATACTAGTGAATGATTGTGATTTAGTAAGAACTAGCACATATGCCCGTCGTTGCAATGGGAGAGATATTTTTTTACGAGAAGCATCGGAGAGATAATTGATGTGTCCATCAAAACGGCCTCCATAGCGGTGGGGCTACAGAGCGAGGAGCTGCGATATTCTCACGGGTCATGTTTGGCCCACGAGATCTTAATAGTGATGGGGTTGGTCGGAGTGGTGGCCACCACCCAACTTGTGCTTTTTATTCTTCGTGTCCGCCATCGTGTCTAGGTTGTGGTTGCCTCCTCATTTGTGGCAGCACGGCGACCTTCAGGGCATAGTTGCTTCGACCACTCTCTCCTATGATGGCGTAACAGATATAGTACAAATTACAGCGAATCCCGTTTCATTGGTATAATCAACACATAACCAGGTAGTCCCTACTTTACCAGGATTTATTCTCTGTAACTATTTCAGCGATCACTTGCCCACATACTTTTAGTCAGGGCCAAACCAACATATCCTCTTTTACTGCCATGTGTCCACAATTTCTTTTAATTATATTCAACAAAAATATTCCTTTTTATTGTCAAATAGCATGTCGGATGCACAACAGTTCAAGTCTGGCCACACAAGTGGCAGGCACCAAAACGACATGTGTTTGTAAGGCGCGAACGAAAATCCAAAACAACCACTAAGTTGAAGGATCAAACTCACGACCTCAAAAACCTGACCACGTGCTGCTAGCCACTCGAATAAACAACTCCAGCTAACAAATGGCCAGCACGAATGTTTAATAATATACTGTAGCATACCATTCAAAACATTCTTTTCTCATCTTATTGAACTTATCAAAAAATAAATTAATAATTATGATATCTCGAATATTCTTCGAAACATGAAAATTTATTGAAATTCACAAAAAATTAAAAACATGAACCTTTTATAAGAAAACGAACAATTTTTGAACATGTGAACAATTTTTTAAAATTAAATATGTTTTGAACATTGAAACAATTTTCAAAAAAATGTTTTCTAACACAAGCATTACTTTGAATTTGTGAAGTTTCAATAAAAATGAATATATTTTTAATTTGTATCATTTTTCAAAATGCAATTTATTTTGAAAATATTAAACAATTTTGGAAAAAATAAAAACAATTAAATTGCGAATTTTTTTTATAGTTTTCAATAAATTCCGGAATGGGAATAAAAATCTAAAATTTGGAAAAAAATTCAAAATGGTAAAAGTATAATAAATTCTGGAGATTTTACGAAAAGTAATAAAAACTAAAATTCTGAAAATTGAATTTATGAAAAAAAGGAAAAAACAAAAAGAAACTTGGAAGAGAAAAAAGAAAAAGGAAAAATAAAAGAAAAGGGAAAGAAAAGAAAAAGGGAAAAGAAGCAGAACAGAGAAAAATAAAAACGGGCCGTCCCAATACTGGGCGCCATATGAGAAACTTTGTCTATTTTCCGCCTAGTGCTGTAAATAATGGTTCTCAGCTGCATGGACAGGAAATAAATGGGCTGGGCCTCAGCGCGCGCGGCCACGTATGAAATTTTGGATAAAACTGTTTCAAAAAAGATGGACATACAAAAAATTAGTACCACCTTGGATAGAACAAAAAAACGGTGGTGAACGGATGAAAAAATCGACGAAACGCACCTTGCTTTATTAGTAGGTATAGATATTGGTGTTAAGGTTTGTGATTCCCGAAGCATGCATGTATAGTCTCTAGTTATGCTAAGCAGTTGGAGCATAATTTATTATTGATTGTCTTCCTTATGAGTGCCTGTCGGGGACGGGCGATGGTCTTTTCCTACCAATTGATCCCCCTAGGGGCATGCGTAGTAGTACTTTGCTTAGAGGGCTAATAAACTTTCACAATAAGTATGTGAGTTCTTTATGACAAATGTGAGTCCATGGATTATATACACTCTCACCTTTCCGCAATTTAACCTCTTCGGTTCTGTGCATTGCCCTTTCTCACCTCGAGAGTTTGTGCAAACTTCGTCGGTGCATCCAAACCTCATGATATGATACGCTCTATCATACATAAGGCTCCTTATATCTTCCTCAAATCAGCCACCATACCTACCTATCATGACATTTCCATAGCCATTTCGAGATATATTGCCATGCAACTTCCACCGTTCCATTATTATGACATACACCTTCATTGTCATATTGTTTTGCATGATCATATAGCTGACATAGTATTTGTGGCTCAGCCACCATTCATCATTATCATACATGTTACACTAGCATCGTTGCACATCCTGGTATACTGCCAGAGGCATTCATATAGTCATATTGTTCTAGTTACCGAATTGTAATATTGAGTTGTAAGTAAACAGAAGTGTGATGACCATCATTATTAGAGCATTGTCCCAATGAGGAAAGGAAGATGGAGACTATGATTCCCCCACATGTCGGGATGAGAAACCTGATGAAAAATAAAAAAATAAAAAAGGCCAAAAAGAGCCCACCAAAAAAGAGAGGCCGAGTACCAAACAACCAAAGGAGAACGATGAGGAACAATAGATAAGAAAAATAAAATATAATCATATGTCAAATATGTTTGGCCATTTCTAGGTATTTCTACTCTAGTGTGGTATTTCCTTTCTTTTCTTTACCCTAGCTGCAATTTTCTAGAGTCTTCTAGTTATGAGTAGCTATGAGTAGAATAGTGAATATTAAGTAATATGTTTTCTAGATTGTTCCAGATATAAGTAGAAATGAGATGTGAGGGCTTCTCAAAGCCCTATAAATAGAGGTCCTCACCTCTAGTTTTTCCCCAGACTATGTACCCACTACCTATAATAGAACTTGTTCTTATTATCTAAGGTGTTGGACTAGATCTTGTGCTCTAGGAGTTTTGGATTGAACTCCTGCTGCCATATTGGCCCTATCTCCGCCTCTAGAGTGATATCTAGCACATCACGTTGAAGTAGTTCCTTCAACTCTAGTGTTGTACACTTTGTGCTGCCTCAGTGGTCAATTAATTTCATAGTATGTTCAACTTGCCAGGTAAAGAACGCTTGTACCCAACCGCTAGAAAAAGGGTCTAATGTGAAACTCATTAGTCTCGGTTTGTAATTGAACCGACACTAATGTGACCATTAGTGTCAGTTCCAACGGCCAGGCGGGCGGCACTCATTAGTACCGGTTCATGGCGAACCTTTAGTACCGGTTCGTGCCACGAACCGGTACCAAAGAGGTGGTGGCCTTTAGTACGGGTTGGTGGCTCCAACCGGTACTAGGGGGGGGGGGGTCTTTAGTACCGGTTGGAGCCACCAACCGGTACTAAAGGTGGTGCGCGGCCACCCGCAGTGCATAATGTTTAGTCCCACCTCGCTAGTTGAGAGGAGCTCGCACCGGTTTATAAGCCCCGCCGCGGCTACCGTGTCGAGCTCCTCTCTAAGCAGGCCTTTGTGGGCCTATTGCAAGTCTTCTGCCCTGTGGGGCCTACTGGGCCGTACGGGCCTGCATCCTGGCCCAACTAGATATTGGTTTTCTAGACGTATGCATGCCGTGCCGGCCCAGTATGCGGGCTGTTTTTGCTTTATTTCAAAAATAAAAATAAAAATAAATCCTTACCAACCGGGACTAAAGGTCCCCCAGACCACGGCGCGCCTCGTGCCACGTGGTGGGCCTTTGGTCCCAGTTCGTGTTGAACCAGGACTAAAGGGGGGGGGACCTTTAGTCCCCACTCTTTAGTGCCGGTTCCAGAACCGGTACTAAAGGTCCTTACGAACCAGTACTAAAAGTCGTTTTTCTACTAGTGTAGGGTTCCTCCTGCCTCCCGCCGGCGCTAGCCCATGTCTGCTTCGTCTCCTGTGGCCTTAGGATCATTGAGGCGTGGTGGATCTCGGCCCTTGCCGGTGGGAGGGCTTCATTTCTTGTGATTTTCTGAGTTTCTTTTAGGGTTGGTGTCCTGCTTAGAGAGATGAGGTGGTGATGGCTCTCTGAAGATCGAATAAGATTCTCCCCGCCAAGCCTCCGTCCCGGTGGTGCTTCTAGCGTCACCGGAGAGCGTGTGGAGGTTGCCTCCGGCGGATCTCACAGGATTGGCCGGTGTTTGTCTTTGCTGGATCCATGAGGACCCGGTCTTTGTTCATGTGTCTATAGGTTCGATCCTTCCGATCTAAACTTCTCTTCAACGGCGGCAGTTGCTGTTTTGGTGCGCTGATCCTATAGAGTCTTAGCACGACGAATTCCCGCCTGTCTACTACAACGTTTGCCCGACTCCAGGGTGGGAGGGGTAATGATGGTGGCGCGTCTTCGGCTCGCTTCAGTGCTTGTAGTCGTCACTAAGTGGTCTTCGGATCTAGATTTAGTTTTTATTATTTCTGGTATTCGCTGTACTATCATTGATTGATGATGAATAAATTGAAAGTTTTCCCCTATACAAAAGATTATAGGAGAAGAAGTTTATGAAAACTGATAAAAGTAGCTGTCACAACTAAACCTAAATTATTCGGTCATTCCATAAAACAACTTTTACGGAAGATTTTTTTTGAAAGAGCTCTGGGAATTACTCTAACCAGGGCTAACAAGGTGCCAACACCGCCAAGCAAGCAGAAAGCAGCGCACTGGGTCCGCCCAAGCTAAGAGGGTGTTTGTTTCCAGGGACTTATTGGCTTAGGGACTTAAAAAAGTCCCTATAAGTCCCATCTAAACCAAATAGGAGGGACTTATAGGGACTTAAAGTGGGCATTTGGGACTTATGAAATAAGACTCTCAAGGAGGGACTTATAGGGACTTATAGTTCTAATATGGTCTTCTAGTCCATGTTAAGTCCCAGAAACCAAACAGGTAGGGACTTTTTAGGGACTTGGGACTTATAAGTTGGGACTAAAATAAGTCCTAGGACTTATGAACCAAACAGGGCCTAAAGCAGATTTGTTTTAGGCTATTTTTTATCAAAATTAGTTAGTAGTTAATGAGTATACTGAACATGTGCATCGGTTCTCCTTTTAATTAACAAAATTGCCATATGTTCATTGCTCGATGGGTGAAATATTTGGGGAGATGTAGTTCATATGATATATTCTATAAAATATTGTAGTACTCCCTCTGTAAAGAAATATAAAAGCGTTTAGACTTTAGTGATCTGAACGTAATATCGGTGCTCGAAGGTAATACAGGAGTAGGCATGGTCCTTAGAGACCACGAGGGGACAATTATATTTAGCTCCTGTAGACACCTAATCTCATGCAATGATATATTGGAAGCTGAACTCTTGGCAATTAAGGAGGGATTATCTCTGGCACTACAATGGAGTATTCTATCAATTGATCTAGAATCTGACTGTTTGGAGGCTGTCTTGATGATTAAAGGAGGTGCTACAAATAAATCTTAGTATGCTTTTATTATTGGAGAGATTATTAGTAGTCTGGGACAAAGGATTCTTGCATTGCTCATACTCGTCGGAATTGTAATACTGTTAGTCATGCCTTATCTAATTTTGGTAGGTTGTAACGCTGGACTATAGTTTGGCTTTGTTCTGGTCCGGAGGAGGCCCTAGAACTTGATTGGACGAGATTGTAATATGTGATTCTGAGTAATGCAAGAATTTATTTCGCAAAAAGAAGAGGAGGGAGTACAAAATAACACATGTATGTAAAGTATACTAATGCTACAATTTCAGTGAGTATGCTTTCTTTGGGAGCCCTGAATGTATGATGACGGCCCCGTCAATAATAGATTTTGGGACAGATCAATCTACCGGGTGCAACATTTAGCAGTGCATCCATTGATCAACGCATGCATCTACAATTAAATATGAACCAACTGCTACTGGCTACCACGACAACAATCTATCTACGTTCATTATTCCAGCTGGATTGCCGCCGCTGAACTGTTCACACACAAGAATAAGGAATTCAGCGATACATAAGCCTCCCGCGGGCATCAACAGGAGCGCGAGGAGGAGCACGAGGAAAGGCGCAGGCCCGCTCTCGAAGTCCTCCAGCATGTAGATGGCTAAGACGAAGAGCATGACGCCCGCACATCCCAATAGGCAGATGATCGCCCACCTGCTACACTCCTCCGGCTCCGCCATCGCCATGAAGACCCCAAGCTGCTCCTGCTCCTGCTCGCCGCCGTCGGCCATTGTACACGTTCCCTAGTTTTCACGCCTGGTCTCTTGATTTTTCTTTTCTAGACTAGACGGTTGTTGGTTATTTGGAGGGAGGTTAGGTTGTCTAGTACGTAGTACTACGATTTACTTATAAGAAGACTCCAACAACGCGTGTATTGGAACGCGCGAAGAGATAAAGTGCGTACTACGTACCAACATTCTCAAACAAACAAAAAGTACGTACGACATGTAGGAGTGCTTTTTGTTCGGATTGATCCACCGGCCGGTTACCTACGAGTCTACGATCGATGTAGTTAAAAAAAACTTAGAATTTGTCAAAATTTTATGCAAATACGAAAATCAACTCAATACTTAATCCAACAGTCTTGCTAAGTCTCAGTCGATTGAGACTTCATTAAGTCTCAATCGATGCTATATCCATGAGATCTTACATAGAGATTCATGTAATTTTTTTGTGGTTTTTTTCTTTTTCTCTTTTGCATGTTATGTCACTTGGCCGAGATTTAATTAAATCTCAGTCAATTGAGACCTAGCCACGCCCTTAATCCAATCAAAGACCAATTCAAACTAGCTAGCCAATATGTAATCACAATTTTTTTCTACAAAGGATGTAATCACGAGCTTTTCTAGAGCTAGGGAGGAATCTTACAAAGATACTGTAATGTGGTATGGGCTGATGTGGAATTAAGTGATTAGGGCATGCCCACAGTCA
The DNA here is from genome assembly GCF_003073215.2 of Triticum urartu. Taxonomy (NCBI): domain Eukaryota; kingdom Viridiplantae; phylum Streptophyta; class Magnoliopsida; order Poales; family Poaceae; genus Triticum; species Triticum urartu. Next base: position 37,552,559 of record NC_053023.1, on the reverse strand, counting down.
AGAATAGATGCAGCCGCCGGTCTGCCTCATCTTCGATGGCTTGAGAGCCATGAAGGCGCGGTGGACCCCGGTTCTTGCCGGCGCGAGGGACCTTACTTTGTTTTCAGGTGTTTTTGTAACTTTGTTTAGGGTTTGTGTCTTGCTTAGGAAGACGAGGTGGTGGTGACTTCCTTAAGATAGAATATGGTTTTCCCTGCCTCGCACCTGTTCCGATGATGCGCCTAGCATCGTTGGAGGGCGTGTGGAGGTGTGTATCCGATGAATCTCACGGGATTCGATAGGTTCTCATCTTCAGAAGATCTGCTTGGATATGGTCTTTTTCGCCTTTGTTCGTGTCCCTAGAGGTTGGATCCCATCAATCTATATTTTTCTTTGTCGATGATGGTTGCCTTCTTTTGTGCGTTAATTCTGTGGGGTCTTAGCAGCACGACTTCCAGAATGTCTTTACAACAAGGTTGGCCCAACTCCAGTGAGGAAGGTGCGATGACGATGGCGCACCTTCGTCACACTTCAGTGGTTGTAGTAGTCAGTAGGTGGTTTACAGGCATGCATGTGTTATTTATGTCTTCTTTGTACTACCATGACATGATGAATAGATTCAAAGTTCTCTCGCAATTTCCTCATAAGAACAATGGCCACTGCTTGGCGTCATCCGCTAGTGTCCACGAACAGTCGGGTTGGTAGCCCACCAGGCTTTCTTCTCTTCCGATTCAGCAAATGCCAGAGCACGCATACCATGAGTATGAACAGCGTCGCCGCTCCCGCAGCACAACACCGCCATGTTCACCGGAGTGCCGAATTTTCACTCACATCAACCTGCCATACTGTCCTCGCTCTATCGCAGCGGACATTGCAGCAACAGCCCGAGGCCGACAGGGGTGCAGCTCCTGCTTATGCAACAACGTCGCCGTGCCACATTGCATCACCGGCAGCCGTTTCAGCAACGCCAACTTGCAATGTTGCGCAATACTCGCTGGCACCGGTGGCCGCCAATGAGTGCTGCATCGCAACATCGTCGAGCCCCATCTAGCTCGCAACATCGTGGCGCCACAACGCATGCATGTACAATCAAATAATTACTACAGTATTTATTACACAAGATAACTAACTAGCTACCATGACAACAATCTATCTACATTCATTACTCCAGCTGGATTGCTGCCACTGTACTGTTCACACAAAAGAATAAGGAATTCAGCGATACATGAGCCTCCCAGGAGGATGAACAGAAACCCGAGGAGGAGGAGGAGGAAAGGCGCAGGCGAGTTCTCCAAGTCGTCCATCATGTAGATGGTTACGCCGAAGAGCGTGACGCCCGCGCATCCCAAAAGACAGATGATCGCCCACCTGCTACACTCCTGGGGCTCCGCCGTCGCCACCACGACCCCAAGCTGCTCCTGCTCCTGCTCTCCGACGTCGGCCATCGTACAAGTGCCCTAGTTTCAACGCCTGGTCTCTTGATTTTTCTTTCCTAGACTAGAGGGTTGTTGGTTATTTGGAGGGAGGTTAGTTGGTCTGGTACGTAGTACTAGTACGATTTATAAGAAGACTCCAACGATGCCTGTACTGGAAAGCGCGAGGAGATAAAAGTGCGTGCGTACTACAACATTGCCAACAAACAAAAAGTACGTACGACATGTAGGAGTACTTGTTTGTTCGGATTGATCCACGGGCCGGTTACCTATGAGTCTACGGTCGATGTAGTTTAAAAAAACAAAGCTTGTAATTTGTCTAAATTTTGTGCAAATACGAAAATAACTCGGTACTGAATCCAATCCAAAACCAATTCGAACTAGCTAGCCAATATGTAATGACGAGTTTTTTTTTGTGAAAGGATGTCATCACCAGATTTGCTAGAGCTAGGGAGGAATCTTACGATGATACCGTACTGTGGTACGGGCTGATGTGGCATTAGGTGATTGTTAGGGCATGTCCACAGCCAAGTTTAGATGCCTCATCTCTGATGGACTTAGAGCTATGAAGGCACGATGGACCCCAGCCCTTGCCGGTGTGAGGAACCTTACTTTGTTTTGAAGCGTTTTCGCAATTTCATTTAGGACTTGTGTCATGCTGAGGACAAAGTAGTGGCGGCTCCGTTAAGATGAAATAAGGTTCTCCGGGCCACTGCTAGGCGTCATCCGATTGATACCACTGGAAATCATTCAGGTTGGTAGCCGTTCGATCCACTCGGTGTAGCCGTTCGACGGGGTCAATACACTATTCCTTTCTTTTCTTCCGGTTCAGCAAATGCCACAGCACGAGCGCCATGGGTACGCACATCGTTGCCACTTGCCCTGTTCACCGGAGTGGCGATTGTTCTCTCACATCAGCCTGTCGTACTGCCCTCGCTCTATTGCTCGCTCTATTGCAGTGGACCCTGCAGCAACAACCCGACGCCAATAGGGGTGCGGCTCCTTCTTACGGAACATCGTCACCCCATCACATTGTATCACCGGCAGCCATTGTAGCAACACCGACTCAACTAATGCGATTTTTGTCAGGCCCGTGGGACCGAGGGTACCCAGGCCAGTCTGCCTGAGGCCCAGCGCACAGCGCACTGCTGGGGCCGGTCGGGCGGCCCATCACTGGACTTCACGAGCAAGACCCTCGTGAGGCCTCCGCCTCACGAGGTGGCTTCCCGAGGCCCCTCGTGGAGGTGTACGAGTCAAGGACAGTTCGGCAGAGTCGCGTGGCCCCGCGCCTTCACGTGGGTGACGAGCACAACGACGAGCGATGCCAGAGGCCGTGCCAGCAACCGCGGATGTGGAGACTTTCCACTTTCATGCTAAGGAAGCAAGACCATCCACCTGTTCCCAAAGCAATCCCCAAAAGGTTGCCGATTCGGTGCAGGAGGACCAAGACGGCGGGTGTCAGGGCGGAGGTCATCATCGAGCCCACCGGTGCGTCATGGGTGGCGGCTTTGCAGGCGAAGACCACTTTTGTCAGAATAGGCTGCAACTGCCGTGTCTATTGTTCTTCTTCTCTAGTTCGTGCTCGCCGGAGCGTCGCCGCGAAGTTGAGAGGTTGTCGAGTAGAACAGAGTGGTAGCAGCAAGCGCACCCTAGTGTTCGAACCTCTTGGGTTCTGGAGCCCCCATTCCGACAATTTTCCATAAGTAGAGCATGTCGACGATCGGTTTCCCGGTAAGACAAACGCAAGACGCAATGCGGACGGAGGAACAGATCCATCAACCGGCCGGGTGCAAAATTTAGTGGAGTATCTCCATTGATTGACGCATGCATGCATGTACAGATAAGTAATTATATAAGATAATCTATTGCTAGCTAGTACGACAACAATCTATCTACCCCATGTCTCCATCTGGATTACCGCCGGAGAACTGTTCACACACAAGAACAATGCAAAGAGCGCAAAGTAAGAATCCCACGATGCAGAACAGAAGCGAGAGGAGGAGCACGGCAAAAGGCGCAGGGCCGCTCTCGAAGTCATTCATCAGGGAGATGGTTAAGCCGACAAGCGTGACGCCCCCGCAGCCCAGGAGGCAGATCATCGCCCACCTGCTACACTCCCGGGGCTCCGCCTTCGCGGTCGCCACCAGTTGCTCCTGCTCGCCGTGGTTGGCCATCGTACGCGAGCCCGAGCTTCGGTAACTGGTTTCTTGATTTTCTAGGGTTGGTTATTTTGGTGTTGTTCGGTCTGGTACCAACGATTGCCTGTACTATAACGCGCGAAGAGATAAAGTGCGTACCACGTACTACATTTAAAGGGAAGGTGTACGTATATATTATACATGTACCTGTAGGTTGTTCGGTTTCTTTTTTGTCGAGATGCTGCTTGTTTGTTCGGATTGGTCGTCCACCGGCAGTTTACATACGAGGCTACGATCGATGTACTGTAGTTTAGAAAAAACCAGTTTGAATTTGTCTACACTTTGGGTGAATATATACTAAATTGAATCCAATCCAAGACCAATTCACACTAACTTGCCCATGGCGTAATACTATTTCTTTAGGAAAATAGTAGGACTCTTCTACGCTTTTTTTAATATTACTAGCCAACATGCCCGTATGTTGCAACGGGAGAAAAAAAATATCTGCATATTCTCCCATTAAAAAACACAACATAGAAAGCACGGAAATCAGGATGTGGTAGACCGTTGGCTCACAATGCAAACATCTAGAAAACCTCACCTTGTCCCAAGTTGGTGTCGAGGAAGACGAATCTTTGATAAAATAATCAAGAAAAACATGCACAATAAAATTCTTTTGTTTTGAGAAATGACCATCATGGCTAGCTTTGTTGAATAGAAATAACGTTTACATGGTCCACGAGCTCCTTAATAAAAACAGTCTGGAGGCTCGTCCAACCAACTAAGAGAGTACGTACTACAAGAACTAAAATTCGCTAGCACATGAGCTGCTTGATTACGAGAACATAAACAATGCTTAAAGATAACCTTTCCAATTGAAGAGACTATATCCACACACACTCCGCAAACACTGCCGCTGCTTCGTCACACCATCGTGTATGACCAGTGTAAAAGTTAATAACTTGGAGAGAGTCGTACGTACTCCGCCTCTATACGATTAAAGCCAAGAGAATTGGCAAATAAAAGACCATCTCTCATTGCCAGAGCTTCAATAGTGATCGCATCAGCTGCATTGCACTAGTAGAAAAGGGGCCAACGGTCCAGGCTGGGGCAGCCCATTAGTCCCGGTTCAGACCAGAACCGGGACCAATGGGGGCATTGGTCCCGGTTCGTGAGCCCAGGGGCCCGGCTGGGCCACGTGGGCCATTGGTCCCGATTCGTCTGGACCTTTTGGTCCCGGTTGGACGATCCGGGACCAATGGGCCACGCTCCTGGCCCACCACTATTGGTCCCGGTTCACGCCACCAACCGGGACCAAAGGCTCCCCTTTAGTCCCGGTTCATGCCACGAACCGGGACTAAAGGGTTGGCCCAGAGTTTAGTCCCACCTCTCCAACCGAAGGGCGCCCACACCTGTTTATAAGCCCGTCCCTCTCTGCGTTGTTCAGCTCCTCTCAAAGTGAAAATAGATGCACCTATAGAGGAAATTGGACCTAAATTCATAAATAGAAATTAATTATGAATTTATGTTTAATTTTCTCTATAAGTGCATCTATGTTCACTAACAGAGAAGTTTTTATTTTTTGTGACCTAAAAGAAAAAAGAAATCACTAAAAAACTATAAGTATTTAGTTCTAAGTAGAAATCAAAAAATAAATAGTAAAGTTATTCATAAACTAGTGATTCACACAAATCTTAAAAAATTCAAATTTAAACTATTCAAATTTTAACTATTCATAAACAAATTTTGTGACCTAAAATAAAAAATAAATCACTACAAAACAAAAATAGTGCCACCTACTATTAAATAGCAGGAAAAAAATGGGGAGGTTTAACTGACTCCATGTAACCCTAGACCCCCCCCCCCCGGGTAACAAATTTTCTCTATAAGAGCTAGGTTTAACTGACTCCATGTAACCCTAGATCCCCCCCCCCCCGGGTAAACAGAGTGTCCCTCGTCTCCTGTTACCATCGATCCTAGACGCACAGTTCGGAGCCCCCTACTCGAGATGTGCCGGTTTTGACACCGACTGTGGTGCTTTCATTGAGAGATCCACTGTGCCGTCGACAAAAAATCTGAAAAAAATACTTATATTAACAATAAGTATTTTGTTATAAGTGTGTCAAAACAAAGAAAACAAAGAAAAAGTGTGTTTTCAAATTTGAAAACTAATGGCATTAACAAAAAGTTTATAATTTTTCTAAAACTAAAAGCATAAAGAATTAAAAAAAGCAAAAAACAAAAGAAAATAAATAATGTATAAAAAAAACAAAAAATCGGGAAAAAATACTTATATTAACAATAAGTATTTTGTTATAAGTAGAAAAAAATTAAAATAAATAAAGCAACAAAGAATAAAATTATCAAAGTATTTTCTGTTCAAAACATTATAAGCAAAAAGAAACTTTAATAGCAAAAAATTATCATAAATATTTCTTTTGTTACAAACTAGTGATTCACATAAATTTCAAAGAATTCAAATTTAAACAATTCAAATTGGAAAATTAATGGCACTAACAGAAAGTTTATAATTTTTATTACCTAAAACCAAAAATAATAACTGAAAAACTAGTAAGTATTTTGCTGTTAGTAAAAAAACAAAAAACTGGATTTTTTTTAAAAAAAATGCCGCCTACTGGGCCACCACAGCCTGCATACGACTAGAAACCCGCTAGTTGGGCCAGGATGCAGGCCCACAGTAGGCCCAGTAGGCCCACAGGCACAGAGAGTGGATTTAGGCCCGTAAGCCTGCAGTAGAGAGGAGCTCGAAGTGGTCGGCTCCGCAGGGTTTATAAACCACTCCGAGCCCCTCTCGGCTAGCGAGGTGGGACTAAACATCCCAACGCACCGTGGCAGTTCCAGTACACGCCCTTTGGTCCCGGTTGGTGGCACCAACCGGGATGAAAGGGAGCCTTTGGTCCCGGTTCGTGGCACCAACCGGGACTATAGGCCGCCGCTTCCCGCCCTTTGGGCTGCCGAAAAGTGGCCTTTGGTCCCGTTTCGTGGCACAAACCGGGACTAAAGGGGTGCATTGGTCCCGGTTTGTGCCACGAACCAGAACCAATGGCTTTGCTATATAAGCAAAGACTTGGGAAATTTTCACATTTCCCTCGCAGTTGCCCCCGACGACGCCGAGCACATCGACGCAGCCAGGCTGCCCCGACGCCGTCCGCCGCCCCTGCCGTCGCCCCCGACCGCGCCGTCGCCGTCGCCCGTGCCTCGCCGTCGCCGTCGCCGCCCCGTGCCCCCCTGCCTCCTCGCCGCCGATGCCCTGCCCCTCCTCGTCGATCGCCGCCCCGGCCCGTTGCGTAATTTCCTAATTTAGAATGTATAGTTAATTTAGTTGTATAGTTAGGATGTATAGTTAATTTAGATGTATAGTTAATTTAGTTGTACTTAATTTAGATGTATAGTTTAGATGCAAAAGTTAGAATTTTTTTCTGTTCATACATTTTTTTGGTGATATTATTGTTGCATATGCAAAAGTTTGTGTGTTCATATATATGCAAAGAATATGTCAATTTTTCATAGAATTTTTATGATTTTTTTGTTGTAATTTTGTTCATAGAATTTTTATTTTGTTCATAGAATTTTTATTATTTTTTTCTGTTGTAATTTTGTTCATATTGTGTAGGAATCTGAAAATTATGTATGATCAAAGTCATTTATGTATATGTTCATATTTAGAAGAAAAAGAAGGAGAGAAAAAAGGAAAATAAGAAGATGAAGAAGGAGAAGAAGAAGAATAAGAATAAGAAGAAGAGGAGAGGAATAACAGGAGAAATAAATAAGAAGATGAAAAAGAAGAAAAAAAAGAGGAGAAGAAGAAGGAATAGAGGAGAGAAGAAGAAGAACTTCTTCTCCTCTATTATTCCTTCTTCTTCTCCCTTTTTTTCTTTTTTTTCTTCTCCTTTTCCTTTCTTCTTCTCCTCTTTTTTTCTTCTTCTTCCTCTTCTTATTTTTTGTTATCGGGTATGTCGTTGTCGACATACCCCCCCTCCCCGATAACTTTTAGTAATTAGTACTACTTAGAAAGTGTTTAATGGAATTAGTTAGAACTAGGTAAACTTGTTTATTTTTAGTAAGTACTACATTATTCTATTTATAGTAAGTGCTTAGTAGTTGAACTAGTTGATTGAATAAAACTGGTTTATTTTACTATAGAAGTAGTTTATTTTTAGCAAGAAAATTAATAGAACTAGTTTATTTTTTTAGTTAAAGCAATTATTCCCGCATCGACGTGGACGATGCCTATCCCGCATCCTCGTCGTCGAGTCGGCGGAGGATGACACCTGCTTGACCAGATGGGCCATGTCCGGGACTGGGCTCCGCCGGGGTGGTACTGGGAGGCGCTACCTTCCGGGGGGCGTAGCTTGGTGAGGAGCTAGCCCGTCGTTGACCCGATCCTTGTTTGGTGGCGGTCGCGTGGGCCAGTGACGGTGCCGAGGCTTCCGGGCACCGCGGAGGTGGTACGTCACCGTGTCAGCGAGGAGGATGAGCACGTCCGTCGCTACATGGTTGCGTTGGAGGGCAGGTTCGAGAATACCTGGCAGGTTCTTCAGGGATCTCACTGGAGCTGTGATCCTGTGATGGTTCCTTCCCTTTGGGTGTCCACCGCCCGCGCCGATACCCGTCGGGCGCTACGGTTCTAGCTGTACTGGCGATACGTATGATATATAGTATTCGATGTGTATTAGTGATAATATTCGATGTACGGACACATGGAGATGATGTAGTTTTTTCTTATAATTGAAGTCATCCTAATTTGAATACTACTTTATTTTGCGATTTGATTTTTCTTATTGAACGCTCAAATTGGAGAGGACTATGCATATGATTAGTTGAATAATAATGATCTATTTTAGTCTTTGAATTATGAACATATAGGAAATTTCATCATCGGACGACGAAAGTCTCCAGGGGGAGTGCGACTGGTGCCACGACGATCAAGGTCAGTGCGACAGGCCTCACCTGGACGATGGTCGGCGCTTCAGCATTAAGCTCGAGGAGACCTTCGAAGTTGAAACGGCACGCAATGACGACAAGTGTTTTTTTTCGTAATTAAGCATGACTTCAACTATTTCAACGTGTAATTTTCATCTTTTACAATTCGAGTATAGTTTATCCCATGCCATGCAAGACGCAATGTCTTGGAGAGGATGGATTTTGAAGACCATGAAAATTTTGAAACGAAGAAAATTAACCTAAGGACCCATCATGATGTGGATTTTGAAGTAAAGTTGTATAATGCTGAGAGCGTAACCCATTTTGGTTGCAAAAATTGGGAAGCATTTTGCAAATTGTATGGTTTTGATGAGGGTATGCTTGTCACCATGGATCTTGGTGATCCTGAAATCAAGCAAGACAATATGGACATTTGGGTCCTTGTTGATACTCCTCCAGTTCTACCGCTATGTGAGTTTCTCAAACATAGTTAATTATTAACTAATTTATATTGTTCATTTAAAAATAGTTGACAACTTATTTCCATTGACAGCTTATTTTGAAGTATCAAAGAATGTGTAGAAGATGGTAGATAGAACTTACTACACCGATGGCTCTGAGTTAACTTACAAGGAGAAAACTCATCTGGTTGGATTTTGTAATGATCTTGAGAATTACAATATCTACAATCGAACTCCTCAACATTATGGTCAATACGTGCCACTAGTGCACGTGTTGAACTATGGTAACTACCATGGAGATACCCTGGTAAGATTTTTTACTATTACGACATCCGTGCATCTTTTTGCATACTTCTAAAACTAGTACATCATTGCTAACTATGAAGTTATTACTATGTTTTTCAACAGAGAATCCCAGAGGATTGTGTGCCTCATTTGATGTATCAGAATGGCGGCCTTCGTGTTTTGAACATATATCCAGGTCATCCTACGAATCTCAACTGTCCATACCGGATTTTTAAAAGAAGTGGAGACATGACAATCAAAGAATGGAAAAAATGTATGGACAGTCGTAAGGAGCTTCTTGGAAGCAAAAGGAAGCGAGGCGCAAGAATTGGAGACAAGATGATCTCCATTCTTCATGTGCTAAGAACAATTATGTAGGGTTGGGTTCGACGACTATGAGGATGATGATCGTATGACTTATTATTAATTAATAACGAGTAGAAGTTGTATGATGATGCTTGATTAGTAGGACTTGTTATTATATAGATGTATGATGCGAGCATGCATGAGTTATTATATATCTGCGGGTGAAATGAACATATAGCAGTAGCGTTGGTAAACCAAGGATGAAGATATAAGAGAGGACACTTCTCTCTATTAGCTAGCTAATAACAACCTAAAAATAACCCCCTAAACCCCTAAAACAGCCACTTTTTTTTTAAAAAAAGAAAAACCTCAGCTCCAGCCAGCTGCTGACGCGTGGAAGCCTTTTGGTCCCGGTTCATGCCACCAACCGGGACCAAAGGCCCCCCTGCCCGCGCTGCCGGCAGCGGCCACGTGGAGCCCCATCTGTCTCGGTTTTGGTTTGAACCGGGACTAAAGGGGGGAGGTATTAGTAACGGCCCTTTAGTCCCGGTTCATGAACCGGGACTAAAGGCCCTTACGAACCAGGACAAATGCCCTGTTTTCTACTAGTGTTGGCAGGCGATGAGTTTCCCTTTCCATCCCGAAGAACAGCCAATGTCGCCCCCATTCCTTCATCCGCAAAGAAAGTTGCATCAACATTTAATTTTGTGAATCCTGGATCTGGTTTTGACCATTTTGTTTGAGGCAACTCCAATGCCCTAGTAGGCGATGATAGGAAATTCTGAATAATTGAAAGAATTGCTATTGGACATCTCCAAGAAGGTGAGACTGCTTCATTGTGCGTAATTTGTCTTCTAATCCACCATAGTTACCATGCCCCTCCAACCAAGGCTTGGTTGAAACTAACATTCGGGAGTAAAGGTAGTTGATGATCAGGTAGCGATAGGATATGCTCAAATATAATTGAACCCGATCTATCAACTGGAACCGATTGTACAATAAGCTCCCAACATGCCCAGCCGATGACAAAGATCCTTCGCGTGCATGCACTAAAATAATAAGTGTATGATGTACTCTGCCCCTGATGACAGATTGGGCACGCTCTGTTTGAGCCGACATGTCTGTTCGTCAGGATAGCCTTTAATGGAATGATCCCACGCAAAACCCTCCATCTGAACATACTAATAGAAAAAGGCCCATTCGTCCCGATTCCAGAGGCTCATTTGTCCCGGTTCTGGAACCGGGACTAAAGCCCATCACCTTTAGTCCCAGTTCGCTTACGAACCGGCACAGATGGCGCTCCACGTGGCCGCTGCGGCGAGCCCAGGCAGGAGGGCCTTTAGTCCCGGTTGGTAACACCAATCGGGACCAAAAAGCATCCACGCGTCAGCAGCTCAGGAGCTGGGGTTTTTATTTTTTTAAGGGTTGGGGGGTTGGGGATTTTGGATGATTAATTTGGGGGTTTCATATATTGTGTTAGCTAGCTAATAGCTAGAGAGAAGTGACCTCTCTTATCTCCGTGCTTGGTCGATGCTACGTACTATACATATAGAGAGGACTCGACACGCTAGCTAGCAAGAACATGAAGGAAACCATTAAGTACAGAAGACCGTCATGAACATATACAGAGAGAAGTGATCTACCTCTCCTTCTCAGAGAGATTGGTCGAACAACACGTTTTCGTATATCTATCCGACGCTAGTAGCTACATATATACAATATAAGATCTCTTACAATCCTAACATCTGAAGTCAAGTTCCACATGGTATTCTCTGGTTGGATTGATGACGTGGTCAAGAAAGAATCCCGCCAATTCCTCTTGAATTTATCGTATCTGATCTTTTGGTAGGAGTTCACACTACTAGGGAAAACCTTATACACAGAATCTTAGCAGCAACGCGGCACAAAAAGAGGCGCTGCTGCTAAGTAGTAGCAGCGCGGCTACGGAAAGCTCGCTACTGGTGCAAACTTAGTAGTAGCGCGTGACTCTTAAACCGCGCTGCTACAAAAATCCACCGACAGTACACAACGCCATAAGTTTACCAGTAGCGCGGCGTCAGGAAGCGCGCTGCTGCTAATTCCATAGTAGTAGCGTGCTTTTTTGTCACCTCGCTGCTGCTAATTTTGAAATTGTGCACAGGGTTGGCCCATTAAGAAGTAGCGCGTGACAGGAAAGCGCGCTGCTGCTATGCTCTTAGCAGCAGCGCGCCTTTTCTCCCGTGCTACTGCTAAGACGCAGCACCCACCACCTTTTTCCACCTCCCCCTCCCCATCTCCTCTCCTCCCTTTCCCCTACCTCCCACATCCTCCCTCTCTCACTCTTCTTCTTCCTCAATACTTCTCCCCCCATTACTCTCCCTCTTCTACCTACCTTTCTCTCTCTTCATTACTCCTAGCTATAACTACACCACCTCCATTAATTCATCTCCTTTCTCTTTTTCCTCCCACCTCCACTAGTTGAAGTTGTCTCCTCCCAAATTAGCTAGCTAGGTAGATGTAGCATTTAGTTAAGTGACCTATTTGCCCCCTAACTAGATTTTTCTTTGTCAAGAAGAGCTTTGTGCACTTTTGACCTCCCTACATCATCATGTCCACCGTGTGCTTGATCTCGAGATAGAGGTGTGATTAATATTTCATGCTTTTGCAAAATGGAAATATGTTTATGCATGTGTGTGTGATATTTTTATGGAAATTGTGTGTGTGGCATGAGTTGACGCCAAATTGTGCATTTGAGTTGCCTATGTTTTGCCGAAATGTCGATTTATTTCCGTTTCGGCGAATTCCGGGCAAACTCTAGATCTATATATGTCCTATTTTTAAGGAAGGTCATGCCGAATTTTTGTATGACTTTGATGAATGCACGCATTTTTATAATCAATTTGTTTATTATTACTGTGCAGAGTTGACGTTGGTCATTGGAACGATGGTGGACAGGTGGTTGCGGTCGGCGGTGCAGGACATGAAGGAAAATAACCTGACAGAGGTTTTTTGTCGATGTCGAAAATGCAAAGGAATAGTTTGGCTTGACCCCCATGTCGATTGTCGTGTCGAAGCGCACCTGCTCATGACTGGTTTCATGGATGGCTATACTTAGTGGATAATTGAAGATGAGGATGACGATGTTGAGGATGCCGACGGGGCAGGCAATGATGACACGGGGCAAGACGAAGAGATGATCGATAATGGCAGCGGGGAAGAGGCCGGACATGGCGGCGGAGAAGGGGCCGGACATGGCGGCGGAGAGAACGACATGGACTCCACGCAGCAGAGTTCGTCAGTACTAAGTTCAATCGTGCGGGACCCTCATGTTCAAGCATTGCTTCGCAAGAAGACGAGTACTGAGAGAGCTGCTTCTAGAGAGGAGGCTAAGCTGGAGCAACTGGTGGTAGACTCGAACACTCCATTATATGATGGTTGCAATCCTGAGGTGACCCGCTTGAGTTTCACGCTCCATCTCCTGAAGACAAAGGCTAAAAACAAATGGACCGACACTAGCCTCGATGAGCATCTCAAGTACCTAAAGGATGTTCTTCCCGAGGGTAATCTATGTCCTAGTAGTGTTGATGAGGCCAAGAAGATCGTGTGCCCTCTTGATCTGCCACACGTTAGATACCATGCATGCATCAACGATTGCATAATTTATCGGAAGGAGCACGCGAAAAAAACAAGTTGTCCGGTGTGCAATGCTTCTCGATACAAGAAGGCCGGGAAGAAATGTCCCCAGAAAGTGGTATGGTACTTACCGATCACTCCCCGTCTCCAGAGGTATTTTGTAGATCCCAAGGAAGCAAAGCTAATGCGCTGGCACGCGGAGAGGAAGAAGCCCGATGATGGAGATGATCCGAAGCTGAGACACGTCAAGGATGGAAGCTAGTGGAGAGCGTTGAACAGCTTCTATCGGTATTTTGAATGTGATGCAAGGAACATCGTGCTCGGCGCGTGTACCGATGACATGAATCCGTTTGGCAACCAGAGCACCAACCATAGCACATGGCCCGTGTTTGTATGGATGTACAACCTCCCCCCTGGTTGTGCATGAAATCGAAGTACATTCACATGAGCATGCTTATTCAAGGGCAAAAACAACCAGGAAATAATATTAATTTGTATCTGGGGCTACTTCAGGAGGAGTTAGACACATTATGGAAAACACCGGCCAAGACATGGGACGCCAGCAAAGGCGAGTATTTCAACATGAGAGCTGCGCTGATCACGACAGTGCACGACTATCTTGGTTACGGATATGTGGCAGGCCAGGTGTGCCATGGATATTGCAGATGCACGCGGTGCATGGATGATACGACGTCTCAGCAGCTAACGTCAAGGAAAGATGGCGGGTTTGGGAAAATCGTGTACATGGGGCATCGAAGATGGCTCGAACAGGACGACCCGTGGAGAAACCGTGGAGATCTATTCAATGGTCACGCTGAGCATCGAGGACCTCCACGTAAGCGGAGCGGTGCCGAAATCGATGAGCTGTTGAAAAACTGGAAGGAGTGCCCCGCGTCGGGAAAGACGATGAGAAAGGCGCCGGAGCCGCTGCTGAAGGTATGGAAGACGAGGTCTGTGTTCTGGGACTTGGAGTACTGGCACAAACTCGATACACCTCATTGCCTTGATCAAATGCATATCTGTAAGAATGTCCTTGAGAGCTTGCTCGCAACACTGATGAACATGCCGGATAAGACCAAGGATGGGCCAAAGGCAAGAAAAGACTTGCAAGATTTGAAAATCAGGGAAGATCTGCACATGTCGCCCCGTAAAATGTCAGACGAGACAGAGACGGAGACAGAGGCACAGGAGAAGAAGGGCAGGAAAATAAAGAATGAGGATTATTGCCCCCCTTCTTGCTTCACCTTAAGTCAGCCTGAGATCAATCAATTCTTTAAGTGCCTTACCGGAGTCAAAGTTAGTTCTGGTTACTGTGGGAAGATAAATAGATATCTAGACACGGACAAGAAAAGGTTCAGCGCGATGAAGTCTCATGACTGTCATGTGATGATGACGCAGATATTACATGTTTCCCTTAGAGGGATAATGGACAAGCACGTCCATGACACGCTTATTGGTCTCTGCAACTTTTTCGACATCATCTCTCGAAAGTCGATCAGTGTGAAACAGCTCCAAAGGCTACAGGAAGAGATCGTTGTGATACTGAATGAGCTTGAGATGTACTTCCCGCCCGCGTTCTTTGACGTGATGGTGCATCTGTGTGTCCATATTGTGGATGACATAATAGACCTGGGGCCGTCATTCCTGCACAACATGATGCCGTTTGAGAGGATGAATGGGATCATCAAAGGATTCATTCGTAACATGTCCCGTCAAGATGGAAGCATCGTCCAGGGCTATTTGACACAAGAGTGCATCTCTTTCTGTGAGAATTTTCTATATGGCGCAGACCAGCCGCCTGGTGTTAGTGTTGGTTTGCCCGTTAACAAGCACGATGGGAGGCTCGAAGGAGAAGGTCACTGCAACGGTCGCAGGGAACTGCACGTGGCATACTCAGATCGACGCAGCGACTTTGACAGAGCAAACTTGGTAGTGCTACAACACGTAGACGAGGTAGATCCTTTCGTGGCACTACACAAAGAAATTATCGCAAAGAAGTATCGTGACCGGGGGGTATGCAGGACGGACGCTGAAGTTACTAGAGAGCACAACTCCACTTTCCTGCATTGGTTCAAAGAGCATATTATTGCCAATCCCCCGGAGGAGGGCTCTAAGGACGGATTGCTCATATACGCCTTAGCACATGGCCCCTCGCCCAACCTCGTAACCTATCAGGCATATGATATCAACGGATACACGTTCTACACGGAGGCCAAAGATATGGACAATGATGATCATAACTCAGCAGTGACGATGGAACACATGACCGGCAGCGACAACGGCGCAACTGAACGATTTTATGGAAGGGTCGAGGAGATCTGGGAGCTTGACTACTCTGGACTGCACAACACGACGATGTTCCGTGTCAGATGGGCTAAGAATGTCGAAAGAGAAATCCGGATTTTCACTACCATGACTATACCTGATGCCAAGAGCGCTACCGTGAACGCTATCGCAAAAAACGAGCCATGGGTACACGCTAAGCACGTGACACAATGCTTCTTCATAACCGACCCATGCAATCCCAGTCGTGTTGTCTTGAGGAAAGGCAAAAGAAACATCATTGGAATGGATGGAGTCGCCAACGAGGAAGACTATGATCAGTACGGCAACCCAATGAGGGAAGATGACGATGATGATGAAGTATACGTCAAAAGAAGAATCAATACTACATTACCAAAGAAAAATCATACTCCATGGAAAAGGCAAAGTCACAATGAGGGGCTCAATTATTCTTCGACGAACAAGAAGGGAAAGAAGCTGACTCGAAAACAAAAACGTCAGCGCTGAGGAATCGGTCAGATGATGTAATATATATATGTTCCTATTTTGTATACACACTTAGCCATTATTATGCATGGGTCCAATGATGTAATATATATATGTTCCTATTTTGTATACACACTTAGCCATTATTATGCAAGGATCCAATGATGTAATATATATGTTCCTATTATGCTGAGGAAAAGAAAAAAGGGAAACTGGTTATAGCAGTAGCGCTTTAGTGAAAAAGAGCTACAGCTAGTCAAGGTAGCAGTAGCGGTTTCTACAGAAAACCGCTATAGCTGCCCGTAATAGTAGTAGCGCGCTTCGTGTAAACGCGCTACTGCTACGTCCACTTAACCCAAAATTCTCCCTCTCCCTGCTTCATCCCGCCTCTTTTCCCCCAAATCCCCACTCTCTTCCCTGGCCCCGTCGCACCGCCGCGCCCGCCCCCGACCCCCGCGCGCTCGCCCCCGACCCCCGCGCCCCCCCCCCCCACCCCGCCGCGCCCGACCCAGGCGCGCTCGCCCCCGGCGCCAGCGCTCGCCCCCGACCCCGGCACGCTCGCCGCCGACCCGTCGGCCCTCGCCTCCCTCCTCAGCTTCCTCCCCTCCCAACGTCGGCCGTCGTCGGGCATGCCTCCTCGCCCCTGCACCGTCTATAAACCACCCCCCTCTCTCTCTACTAGCTAGGGTTAATTTACTTAGGTTTTAGTTATGTTAATTAGGTTATCTATTTAGTTATGAATTTAGATAGGTTTCAAAATTAGCTAAATTTATATGCAAATTTGAACTGGACATGTGATATGTGGATATGTCATGTTTTGGACATGTCATGTTTTGGTAAATGATCCAAGTGGCCTATGTTACGCCGAAATGTTGATTCATTTCCGTTCCGGTGAATTTTAGGCGCTCGATATGTCCATTTTTTAGCAAAGGTCATGCCAAAATTTCCCGTGAATAAAGGCATGATTTGTGCTACATAGTTGGCATATCGAGTGCTGGCACATAGATTTCTTTTTTATCTCATTTCTCATGTATTCATACTTTTAGAAATAAATGAGGACACTTAATCATAGGAAACATGTCGAACAACGAAGAAACCGGGCCTTCTGACCAAGATGCAGACGAGATGGATTATGAGGGTGAACAAGACTACCTTGACTTTTTGACTACTAAGCAAGGTTTGCAGGTCCGCCTCGATGATGGTACTGACGCCGACACCGACACCGATGGCTCCGGCACCGATGGTGGCGCCGAGACCGGTGGGGAAGGTACCGGCGGGGAAGGTACCGACGCCGATGCCGGTACCAAAAAGAGGAAGCATAAGAAGCAGCGGATATGAAAACCTAACAAACTAGGGATTGGACGACTTGTGATCACAAAGATGGCACCTGGCAAGTTTGAGCCATTAGAGCCGGAAGAACCTCGCAAGTGCTATGGGAACCAAGTAGGATGCATCCTACGGGAATGCGCGAGCATCAACGACGATGACTTAAGGAGTAAAGAACATTTGACGCAGTTGCTCCTAACGAAGTTGCACAAGAGATTCAAGTTCCCCGACCGGGATGATAACATAGAACAACCGTGGGATGATCCGAAGATGAAAAAGATTAACAATCACACCATGGGCATGTTTAGCAATGATTTGGCCTCCTAGAAATCGAGGGTGAAACGAGCTATTGAGGCTGAGGAACCCCTGTCCAAGATTCTGGAGGAAAATCCGACACTTACGGAAGAGGAGTTCAAAAAGTTCAAGGACACTTGCGCTACCGAGGACGCCAAGGCTAAGGCTGCGAAATTCAAGAGCCTTCAGTAAAGGAACACGGGGAAGCATCGCCTCGGAAGCCGTGGCTACCTTGGTAAAAGGCCCATATGGGATAAGGAGGATGCGGAACGTGTAGCCGCGGGTCTCCCAGACCCCTTCGCGAAGTTCACCAACCCCTTGGAGCATGACTTCATCAGGGCCCGCTACAAGTGGGACAAGGAGAAAAAGGGTTTTTACACGGACAAGATCACGAGGAAATTGATTAGACTACTAGAGAAGCAACACCAGCTTGCAGCCAAAAGCCCTACTTCTCCGATGAGGCCCAAGTGGGACACCCCTCTCAACCGGGCCTTGAACGAACTTAAGGGACTCCCTTTGGGCCAGCGGCCGCAATATGGTCGTGTGCACGGCGCTGGAGACGACGCCACGTGGAAGGTGTTTTCCAACGAGGGCCCGGAGGCCAAGAAGCAGAAAAAGAAGTTTAGTCAGGCGGACATCGACGCGAAGGTGAAGCTTGCGGTCGAGAAAAAAGCAGCTGAGGACGCGAAAAAAGCAGCCAAGGACAAATATGAGTTGTTACAGTAGGCAGTCAATGTAGCTGTAACTGCCTGCAGAAATGATTTCGCTACTAACTTGGTTCCAGTTATCATCAACTGGACGAAGGAAAATCCAGACAAGACGGTTCATGATTTCCCGTTGCCCAGTTTCGTCGGGAGCAGCTCCATGAACAAACAACATCATCGCACCATCACTTGCCCATGCAACCGGGCCTCCTCTCGCAGCCGCTCCCGCTCATAGCAGCCCGTCGTTAGTCTCTAGCGCGCTCGGTGGGCCTTCGTCTTTGGCTGAGCTCGATGCCATCACGGTAATTGCATGTCGCACCACCATATATATATATATAATATTCCATTTTTGTTGCCTTTCCGATGTTTTACGCCACAGACATATGTGTTTGTAGGCGAAAGAAACCCCATGCACCATGCTCTACTTGATCAAAGGCCAGAAGGTGGACGTGGGAAAGGGGATGATAATGGACCCCTTGCAACCCACGTTCCACAACCAGCCGATCCCTGCTGGGCACTTCAGGGTTAGCTTGTCTAGTGTGAAATCGGGGCACGAGGATTTGCCTCCTCCAGTATAGCATGTGGGAGCGGACGACGAGACCCCGCCGCGGATTGGAAGCTGCAAGGGTTGGGTGCTGCTATGGCCGAAGAATCTTATTCGTCTGGAGCCGGCCGAGAGCACACCAATAACCACACATGAACAAGCATGTGCGGAGACCACCACCCCGCCTACGCAATTACCAGCTCCTGTAGTGCCGGGTGAGAGCGGCGGACGACATGATGAAGGGGGTGCAATAGTGCTGGCTGATGTAATTTGTCCTGTAGAACAGAGAATGGATGATGAGACGGAGGTCGACCCTATGGATTTCCTCAATACAAATGCGTATGACTGTGACATAGAATTGATGAGTCAACCATATGACAAATCGGGCTATCAGCTTGCTAATGAGGATATGGATGATATGCCCGGGCAGGAAGGTCGTAGCAGGGATTGCAAAAAGTCTCTCTTCATGAAATCCTCACAGGACACGCCTGAAGATTCCGCCTCAACACAGGCTCAACTATGCCGGCGCGAGGGTCGTACAGTACTTAGCCCGGGAACACTGGGGCAGGGGTTAAGGAAGGGTCTAGAAGGTGTGCCCAAGAAAAAGGAGACAAAGAGATCGGGGAAGATAGCTGCCTCCAAACAAGCCAGAGCACATAGCAGCCAGACGATGCATTCTAAAGAGCGTGTACCCGTGAAAGGTGCGGCCATGTTCCATCTCACGGGCGAGCCGATGCTACCGCCGAAACCGCTGGAGGCACTACCAGGGGATCTCAGGAGACTGCACGACCATGTGCTGTCGACTGAGAAAAGCCTACTAGCCTCAAAGGATCCAGGATATCCGACATACGCGGCTCGTGTGCCTGAGGGGAAGTGCTACGTCGAGACACAGCCCGCGGAGGTGTTCTTCTTGCGGTTTGACCATATCTTTGAGATGTTTCTGACAAGGCGGCTCGATTTTACAATCGTCCGCCTTTTTGCGCTACATATGAGCTCCGTCATGAACAGTGAAGAAGTCTCGCAAATCTGTGTGGCGGATCCGTACTACATGCACGAGTCTTTCTTGAGTCTCGGCGACTTTGAGCGTGAAACTGCTAGGGAGTACCTCCAAAACTTCATGGTACAGAATAAGGACCGGGAAATTGTCCTCGTGCCTTATCATCCAAAGTAAGTCAGTTTCGAACAACCCTTTCATACATTTCAATCATTCCTTCTCTCTCTATGGGGAATAATTTGAGGTGTCTTTTCGCTGCAGCAACGGGCGCGCCGTCCTTATCGTTCTTTATCCGCAAGTCTCCCACGCCGTGTATTTTGACCCTTCCAGAGACTACGAGAAAAAGACTACACCCACATAATGAATATTCTAGATGATGCTCTCCAAGGCTTCAGCTTTAGAGGTGGCCACATGCAGATCAGGAAACAAAGGAACAAGAAGATGGGTTTCGCGCATAAAAGTAACTTCTCCTGCATCCATGTCCCAAAACCAAGCAAGAAGGATGGATTCTACATCCTCCATCTCATGATTCAGTTCAACACGGATCACCAAAAGCTTCGCATGAGAAGTAGAAATGATGATCATATCCACAATTGGCTAGAATCTCATGGAGAAGTGGATTATAAACTTAGAGATGACTTCTTTCGCATCCAAAGCGACATTGCAACGATCATCATGAAAGAAGTCGTCGATGAGAAGGGGATGTTCCACCACGGCCCTATATCGCGAGCTAACGTCCGAACTCGCATAGGCATGCAACGTCTAGACCTCACGCCGTTCAAGAAGCTAGGGTCCATCCTCGATGATATGGAAGGATGGAACTTCTAGTGATTTATGATGCCGATGATGATGATATGTGTCGGTTGAACTTGTATACTATTTGTAGCGATGAAACTTTGTGATGTCCACGATCCCTGCTGAACTTGCATAACACTACTTTGTTAGTTTGCGTACGATGACCTGCGTACCTCTAGTTAATTAATTTGCATACTATATGTTGCATCTAGTTGCTAACCCTTTCTTTTTCGGTGTTCTCTAGTATATTTTGTTGCATATATATGATTGTACATCCTCTTCATGAACATGCATCTCTAACAGGTACCTAGTTTCTTGATGGCGAGATGGAACTGCTATGTCGTGTACAAAGGGAAGGTTCCAGGGGTGTACAACGAGTGGCATGAGTGTCAGGCGCAAGTGAATGGGTTCTCGGACGCCAGCCATAAAGGCTTCAAAAGCAGACAAGAAGGAGAAGCTAGTTACTTGAGGTTCACGCTAGCGCGAGAGAGGACTCGTAAATGCCATATCATGTACTGCATAGTTCCGCTCTCACTCATAGTGATAGCTCTTCTCGCGTATACCTTTGTTTAGATGGATGACGTTGTAGTTGCAAGTATTCGAGACTTGCATGTATCGCTATTTTCGAGATGATGACAAGATACCACTTTGTGTTGGATGATGATTATGACGAGACTATTTGTATGTATATGCTATGATTACATTTGTGGTCTCGCAGGCATTTGTATGTGTATCATGATGACATTTGTATGTGGTAAAGATTCTTCTATAAATCCTGTTCAAATACAAAACAAATATGCCCGAAAAAAACAAAAAACTACTAAAATTAGCAGTAGCGAGTGGAGAAAAGTTAGCAGCAGCGCGGTTGTAGCAGTAGCGCGCACAGGGGAAGCGCGCTATAGCTATTAGAAGCAGCGAGCTTCCTTTAAGCGCGCTGCTGCAACACTTGTGTAGCAGTAGCGCGGGTGATCCAGCACTACTGCTATACGTTAGCTGTAGCGCCTTATTAGTAGTGCCGCCCCCCGCGCTACTAATAGGCCCAAAACCCGCGCTGCTGCTAGGCTTTTCCCTAGTAGTGTCATCCCGCATCTGCCAGATCTAAATTGAAGAAGAAGGTCAATACATGTGTATGAATGAAACTCAACACAAATTATGGTAATAAAATAAAATTGTGAATATTTTTGCTTACACACTTCATATTATTTTTCAGAGTAGCCTCGCTTTTTAGAGGCCGTCACGTTGTAGATGAACTCGTAAACGTAGATCCACAGAAATCATTCTCGGCTTCCTGCCACAAGCACTTTACGATAAATAGAGGTCAATCAAACTAATAAGCAAGCATGATAAATGCTAAATGGTATTGACGAAACTAGCTAGAATCAATGGGAGATGTGCGGAACTAGGTAGTAGTACTTACTTTCGGGTGTTTAAATTTCAGCTCGGTCGGCAGTCTCGGAGAAATTGCGGTGTACTCTTTCCAAACCCTGCCAGACAAAGAAAATAATTACTTGATATCTGGAAATGAATAAAGTTGCCGATATGGTGTGATAATGATCGATTGAACTTACTTCTGGAGCATTTGAGTCATGTACGCATACTCCTCGGGATCTTTTCGTCTCGAGTCTAAGACGGTTATGTTGGGGAACGTAGTAATTTTGAAAAATTTCCTACGCACACGCAAGATCATGGTGATGCATAGCAACGAGAGGGGATAGTGTTGTCAACGTACCCTCATAGACCAAAAGCGGAAGCGTTATAACAACGCGGTTGATGTAGTCGTACATCTTCAAGGCCCGACCGATCAAGGACCAAAACTACGGCACCTCCGAGTTCTAGCACACGTTCAACTCGATGACGTTCCCTGGACTCCGATCCAACAAAGTGTCGGGGAAGAGTTTCATCAGCACGACGGCGTGGTGACGATCTTGATGTTCTACCGTCGCAGGGCTTCGCCTAAGCACCGCTACAATATTATCGAGGATTATGGTGGAGGGGGGCACCCCACACGGCTAAGAGATGTCAAGGATCAATTGTTGTGTCTAGAGGTGCCCCCTGCCCTCGTATATAAAGGAGCAAGGGGGAGGGGGCGGCCGGCCAGGAGGAGGCGCGCCAGGGAGGAGTCCTACTCCTACCGGGAGTAGGACTCCCTCCTTTCCTTGTCCAACTAGGAGAGGGGGAAGGAAGGGAGAGAGAAGAGGAAGTAAAGGGGGGGGCGCCCCCCCTCCTTGTCCAATTCGGACTAGAGGGGGAGGGGGCGCGCGGCCTGCCCTGGCCGCCCCTCCTCTGCTCCACTTTGGGCCCATGAGGCCCATTAACCCCCCGGGGGGTTCCGGTAACCCTCTGGTACTCCGGTTTTATCCGAAACTTCTCCGAAACACTTCCGGTGTCCGAATATAGCCGTCCAATATATCAATCTTTATGTCTCGACCATTTCGAGACTCCTCGTCATGTCCATGATCACATCCGGGACTCCGAACAACCTTCGGTACATCAAAATATATAAACTCATAATGAAACTGTCATCGTAACGTTAAGCGTGCGGACCCTACGGGTTCGAGAACAATGTAGACATGACCGAGACACGTCTCCGGTCAATAACCAATAGCAGAACCTGGATGCTCATATTGGCTCCTACATATTCTACGAAGATCTTTATCGGTCAGACCGCATAACAACATACGTTGTTCCCTTTGTCATTGGCATGTTACTTGCCCAAGATTCGATCGTCGGTATCTCAATACCTAGTTCAATCTCGTTACCGACAAGTCTCTTTACTCGTTCCGTAATACATCATCTCGCAACTAACTCATTAGTTGCATTGCTTGCAAGGCTTAAGTGATGTGCATTACCGAGAGGGCCCAGGGATACCTCTCCGACAATCGGAGTGACAAATCCTAATCTCGAAATACGCCAACCCAACATGTACCTTTGGAGACACCTGTAGAGCTCCTTTATAATCACCCAGTTACGTTGTGATGTTTTGTAGCACACAAAGTGTTCCTCCGGTAAACGGGAGTTGCATAATCTCATAGTCATAGGAACATGTATAAGTCATGAAGAAAGCAATAGCAACATACTAAACGATCAGGTGCTAAGCTAACGGAATGGGTCATGTCAATCACATCATTCTCCTAATGATGTGATCCCGTTAATCACATGACAACACATGTCTATGGTTAGGAAACATAACCATCTTAGATTAACGAGCTAGTCAAGTAGAGGCATACTAGTGACACTCTGTTTGTCTATGTATTCACACAAGTATTATGTTTCCGGTTAATACAATTCTAGCATGAATAATAAACATTTATCATGATATAAGGAAATAAATAATAACTTTATTATTGCCTCTAGGGCATATTTCCTTCAGGTTACTAGTCCCTGCTCAAGCTTAATCTCTAGGAGAATAAAGTGGAAGCTGCGCATGCATGAATAACTCATCAGTTACATTACTATAACCTCGAGTAATAAGGGAAACCGAATATGCCCAAGACAGTAACCCTGACTAGAAGTTGTAAGAAAGAGTATTTTATCTTTGCTTTGATTTTTTAGCAACGATTGTAGCAAGTTGTCCTTTGGTTCTGAGACATTATTTTTAACCGTCCATTCATGTATGACATTCTATTTAATTGGTTGCACTTCATGTACAAAATGGACAATATCTTTCGAAGTATTAGTGTTTCGGATGAAAACTCATCTGTTATAAAGGGATTTTATTTTTTTGAACTTATTTGAACTCCAGACTTTTTGTGTGTTCAAAATGCACCATTCAAAGGCACATCATCAATTTTGAACCCGTTCTGACTTCATTTGTTATTTTTCATGTATTTACTGACACTAGTAGAAAACAGGGCTTTGGTTCGTGCCTGACCAGCCCATTAGTCCCGGTTCATTCACGAAACGGGACCCATGGGGGAATTCGTCCCGGTTCATGAGCCTAGGGGGCCGGCCGGGGCCTCTTGGGCATTGGTCCCGGTTCGTATGGACCCATTTGTCCCGGTTCAAGGCACAAACCGGGACCAATGGTCCTCACTCCTGTCCCACAACCATTGGTCCCGGATCATGGCTCGAACTGGGACAAAAGGCTGGGCTTTAGCCCCGGTTTCTACCATGAACCGGGAAAAATGAGTTGCCTATATATACCCCACCTCCACAGCAGAGCACTCCATAGTGCTCTGTTTTTTCTGGCCGGTGAGGGGAGGGCATTCGGGTGCTCTAGTTCACCTCTCACGCACATGAGGTGTTCGATGAAATGTCCGAGTCACACTAGTTAATCTTTCTCCTCTCGAAACTCGACCTCCGAGCTCCATTTTCCCCGAGATTTGTCTAGGTTTAGCGGTCCGTCACGTCCCGTCCCCGTCTTCACCGCCGTCGATCGCCCATGCCGATCTCGTTGCCGGCACCACCGTGGTGAGCCTCTTGTTCTTATCTTCTTTCTGAAAGAAAAAAAATTCTCACTTCAGATAGATACTTGTCTAATTTTCCTACTTTTATTATTCCTTGTTATTATATAGTGCGATGGTTTTGGTATTCGCCCCCGTCGGCCCTCGTCCTGTCTATGATTCGGATGTGGTATATATTATCTTTTTATAACTATTTGGTTCATTTATTGTTTATGACAATTATGCCGACCAACGTGACATTGATTTTATTTATCTAGGAGGTGGATGAACCGGAAATTTCAACCAACCCTATTGTCGAGAGGTTAAATTTAGTTGAAGAAGAAAACAATTACTTGAAGGAAAAAATAAAAAAATTGAGGAGGAGAAGATGATATTGGAGTTGCATGTTGCGGATGTCGTCGATGATCACAAGATCAAGATGGATGCAATGCGGTTGAAGATTAGAAAGATTAGAAAATATGTCATTCATACCGAGGATAGGTATCATTATGTCGTTGGATCAATTGTTACCTTGGTTGTGATTATGATCGCATTTGTTGTTGCATTGAAAGGTTTTACATAGTTTCAATGTATGGTTTAATTAGATGCTCTGGAGAGCTATATGTTGTTCAATTTGAACTATGTATGTACTTTGGTTTTAATGTGATGATGAACTACTATTGATTTCATCACTTATCTATCCATGTGAACCTGTAATGGTTTTTGACACACATAATTATATATAATGCACGCAGATGAACCGGCAATGGATGTACGGTGACAGACACACATAATTATGTTTCTCGAAGTGGCTGAGGCTAACCCTCTCAACTTTTTAGCACATGATATGTGGGTGAAATGATGATACCACGCCAACTTTGAATGGTGCATTTTGAACACACAAAAAGTCTAGAGTTCAAATAAGTTTAAAAAAATGAAATCCCTTTGTAACAGATGAGTTTCCGTATGAAACCCTGATACTTCGAAAGAGATTGTCCATTTTGTACACAAAGTGCATCTAGTTTTTTTGGTAACCATCTCAACTTTTTAGCACATGCTATGTGGGTGAAATGATGATACCATGCCAACTTTCAACATTTTCAGAGTTCATTTGAAATGCTTTTGAATTTCAGGGTCTTATAGCTCAAAAAAAACCAGTAAATGCATGAAAAATAACAAATGAAGTCAGAAAGGGTTGAAAATTGATGATGTGGCTTTCATGGTGCATTTTGAACACACAAAAAGTCTGGAGTTCAAATAAGTTTAAAAAATGAAATCCCTTTGTAACAGATGAGTTTCCGTATGAAACCCTCATACTTCGAAAGAGATTGTCCATTTTGTATACGAAGTGCATCTAGTTTTTGCCGTAACCCTCTCAACTTGTTAGCACGTGCTATGTGGGTGAAATGATGATACCATGCCAACTTTCAACCTTTTTAGGGTTCATTTGAAATGCTTTTGAATTTCAGGGTCTTATAGCTCAAAAAAATCAGTAAATGCATGAAAAATAACAAATGAAGTCAGAAAGGGTTGAAAATTGATGATGTGGCTTTGAATGGTGCATTTTGAACACACAAAAAGTCTGGAGTTCAAATAAGTTTAAAAAATGAAATCCCTTTGTAACAGATGAGTTTCTGTATGAAACCCTGATACTTCGAAAGAGATTGTCCATTTTGTACACGAAGTGCATCTAGTTTTTGCCGTAACCCTCTCAACTTGTTAGCACATGCTATGTGGGTGAAATGATGATACCATGCCAACTTTCAACCTTTTCAGAGTTCATTTGAAATGCTTTTGAATTTCAGGGTCTTATAGCTCAAAAAAAATTAGTAAATGCATGAAAAATAACAAATGAAGTCAGAAAGGGTTGAAAATTGATGATGTGGCTTTGAATGGTGCATTTCGAACACACAAAAAGTCCGGAGTTCAAATAAGTTTAAAAGATGAAATCCCTTTGTAACAGATGAGTTTCCGTATGGAACCCTAATCAACTAAAAAGCCACATCATTTAGCTCAAAAATAATCAATTGAAATATTCTGTTATGATCAACTAAAACAAAACGATAATATTCTTTGATAGCAAAAAGAATATTATATAAGCTTTTATGAACCTCTAATAGCAAAAGGAATCAACTAAAAAGCTTTTATATACCTCTAGTATTTTTTAAACTAAAATTATATAAAATTCATGCCACTGAAATTATCAAAGTATTTTCTGTTCAACACATGAAAAGCAGAAAGAAACAAAATAAACTTTAATAAATAAGTAGAAACAAAATAAAATAAATTAAAATTTAATAAAATAAATAAGTAGAAACAAAATAAAATAAAATAAAATAAACTTTAATAAAATAAATAAGTAGAAACAAAATAAACTTTATAAAAGTAAAATAACTAAACTTTAATAAAATAAAATAATAGCAACAGTAGGTTTTTTGTTGTAAGTAGAAACAAAATAAAATAAAAAAAGCAACAAAAAAAATAAAAAAAGTGCCACCTACTGGGCCACCATGGCCTGAATACGACTAGAAACCCAACCATGGGCCAGAATTCAGGCCCGCGAGAGGCCTAGTAGGCCCACAAGCACATCGTGACAAATTAGGCCCGAAAGCCTGTAGTTGAGAGGAGCTCGAGAGGGTTGACGCAACAGTGCTAATAAACCACTTTCGATCTCTCTCAGCTAGCAAGGTGGGACTAAACTTTTGGCCGCGACGCGGGCAGCACAGGGCCTTTGGTCCCGGTTGGTGGCACCAACCGGGACTAAAGTGGTGCATTGGTACCGGTTCGCAACACCAACCGGGAGCAATGCCCCCCCTTTAGTCCCGGTTAGTGCCACCAACCGGGACCAAAGGCCTCTGCTTCCCGCCCTTTGGGCTGCTGAAAAGAGACCTTCAGTCCCGGTTGGTGCCACCAACCGGGACTAAAGGGGGGCATTGGTCCCGGTTGGTGCCACGAACCGGGACCAAAGGTATGGTATATAAGTAGCACTTAGGAATTTTGCAGAGTTCATCACCAGTTGCCCCCGACGACGGCGAGCACATCGATGCCGCCAGGCTGCCCGAACGTTGTCCGCTGTCGCCGTCGCTCTCGTCGCCGTTGCCATTCACTATGTGTTAATGCTTTGTTCTGGTTCTCTATTAAAAGAAGGCCTTAATATCCCTTAGTTTCCAATATGGACCCCGCTGCCATGGGAGGGTAGGACAAAAGATGTCATGCAAGTTCTTTTAATAAAGCACGTATGACTATTTACAGAATACATGCCTACATTACATCGATGAACTGGAGCTAGTGCCGTATCACCCTAGGTTATAACTGTCTCATGATGAATATCATCCAACAAGTCACCGATCCAATGCCTACGAATTTATCTTATATTCTTTCTGTTAAGTTACTATTGCTATCATCACTGTTACACTTGCTACAAATTATTGCTATCACTGTTACCGTTACCATTGCTGTTGTCACTACTATCTGAACTATCAACTACTTTGCTACTGATTACTTTGCTACAGATAATTAATCTCCAGGTGTGGTTGAATTCACAACTCAGCTGCTAATACCTTCAAATATTCTTTGGCTCCCCTTGTGTCGAATCTATAAATTTGGGTTGAATACTCTACCCTCAAAAACTGTTGCTACTTGTGGGTTCTCAAGACCTTTTTCTGGCGTCGTTGCCGGGGAGCATAGCAATATTTGTTGAGTCACTTGGGATTATTATCATATTATCACTATGAAGAATCTGAAGGATCCAAGACTAAGATTTATCCCTCTAAGACGAGGGGACGTAAGGAACTTCCATCGAGTTATGCTTTAAGTGCATCTTCTGTTATGAGTAAACTTGCAACACCACCACATGCTATTAATTCTATATGTCGCAAGTTATTGATGATGCTAATTCTACTATGAATGATGCTTATGATGATGCTAGTACCTTGATTGATAATGATGATGTGCCACTTGGTGAATTTCATGATGAACAAATTGCTAGAGTAATACAACATGATGTTGTTGAATCTGATGATGAGCTTGAAACTGAAACTCCGGAAACACCTACTCGAACTAGCCTTCCTAGATATGAATTGCCTAAGGTATCGGAAGTTTATGTTATGAACGAGTAGACAACTAGAGATATTCTTGCTTGTAAGGATAGAGATGAACTAGAGAAATTATTATGCAAGTATAAAGAAAAATCTCTGAATGCTAAAATGAAATGTGATCCTGCGTTTGCTACTTCACCTATCTTTATTGATGATAAGGATTATGAATTCTCTATCGACCCAGAGTTAATTACTTTGGTTGAACCTGATCCTTTCCATGGTTATGAAACTGAAACTGTTGTGGCACATCTGACTAAGTTGAATGATATAGCCACCCTTTTTGCTCATGATGAGAAAACTCGCTATTACTTTATTCTCAAATTATTTCCTTTCTCATTAAAGGGTGATGCTAAAGCTTGGTAAGATACTCTTACTCCTGGTTGTGTGCGTAGTCCCCATGATATGATTTATTACTTCTCTGAAAAATATTTTCCTGCTCATAAGAAACAAGCTGCCTTACAAGAAATATTTAACTTTGTGCAAACTAAAGAAGAGAGTCTCCCACAAGCTTGGAGGAGGCTTTGCCAATTACTTAATGCTTTGCCTAATCATCCTCTTAAGAAAAATGAAATACTTGCTATCTTCTATAACGGACTAACCGATGCTTCTAGGGACTTCCTAGATAGTTGTGCTGGTTGTGTTTTTAGGGAACGAACAATTGCTCAAGCTGAAGAATTATTGAATAACATATTGAAAAATTATGATGATTGGACTCTTCCTGAACCACCGCCTAAACCCACTATGAAGAAGAGGGTTATATTATCTCTCAGTCCTGTAGATATGCAAGAGGCAAAGAAATCTATGAAGGAAAAAGGTATTAAAGCTGAGGACATTAAAAATTTACCTCCTATTGAAGAAATACATGGGCTTAATACACCACCACTTAGTAAGGTGGTAGAGGTAAATTCTCTTATGAAATTCGATGATAATGACAATCCTCACACCATGCATCCTAGTCAATGCCTTTATGAGTTTGAAAACAATATTAGAAAACAAGATCACTTCAATGCAAATGTTATGAAACAATTGAAATGCAACTTTGATATGATTGCTCGCTTGAGTGACTTGTTATTGAGAATTTCAACTGATGTTAGAGGTCTTGGAAAGCATGCTTCTATGGTACAAACTCACTTAGAACAAGTTGCTAAATCTCAAAGAGAATTGCTTGATGAAATGAATAATAATATGCATGACTTTGTTGTTAGAGTTGCAACTAGAGGAGGTAAAATGACTCAGGAACCACTTTATGCTCAGGGACACCCAAAAAGAATTGAACAAGACTCACAAAGAAACAACATCACTGCACCTAGTCCTTCTAAAAAGAAAAAGAAGAAGAAAAATGATAGGACTTTGCATGCTTCTAGTGAGCTTGAAATAGAAAAACCTCCTAATAATGAAAATGAAAGTTCTATCTCAGATGCTGAAACTCCATCTAGTAATGAACATCCACCTAATGATAATGAAAAAGATAATGCTGATGTTCATGAAGATACTCAACCAAATGAAAAGGAACCAGATAATGATGTTGAGATAGGACCACCTGTTGATCTTGATAACCCACAACCTAAGAATAAAAGGTATGATAAAAGAGACTTCATTGCTAGAAAACACGGTAAAGAAAGAGAACCGTGGGTTCAAAAACCTATGCCTTTTCCACCCAAGTCAACTAAAAAGAATGATGATGAAGATTTGAACGCTTTGCTAAAATGCTGAGGCCAGTCTTTTTGCGTACTCGCTTGACTAATATCTTGAAAATGCCTCCTTATGCAAAGTATATGAAAGACATCATCACTAATAAGAGAAAAATACCGAAAGCTGAAATCTCCACTATGCTTGCTAACTATACTTTCAAAGATGAAGTACCTAAAAAACTTGGAGATCCGGGGATACCAACTATACCTTGCTCTATCATAAAGAATTATGTGAAAACTGCTTTGTGTGATTTAGGAGCTGGTGTTAGTGTTATGCCCATCCCTTTATATAAAAGACTTAACTTGAATAAACTCACACCTACTGAAATTTCTCTGCAAATGGCTGACAAATCAACTGCCATACCTATCGGTATTTGTGAGGATGTGCCCGTTGTTGGTGCTAATTTTACTATTTTGACTAACTTTGTTATACTTGAGATGCCCGAGGACGACAACATGTCGATTGTCCTTGGTAGACCCTTCTTGAATACTGCAGGGGCTGTTATTGATTGCAATAAAAGCAAGGTCACGTTTCATATTTATGGTAATGAGCATAAGGTGCACTTTCCAAAAAAACAATTCCAAGTGAATGGTATTAATGTTATTGACAAATCTCCGACAATCACTATTGGAAGTTTTCAAATACCTCTACCTACTGTCAAAAAGAAATATGAAATGCTTATTGTTGGGGACATGCATATCCCCATTGAGGTAACTTAGTGATTTATGAAAGTTCTTCGGTTTCAAGCTAATCGAAACTGGTTGTTAATAAGACCTGATCAACCTTATTAATGAATCATTTTTTAGCGGTATGAAGTTGATAAATTTAGTAAGCACTACCTTCTGTCTCTACTTTTTGTTTTCTGTTTTTATTAGTTAAATAAAATAAAATGCCATGTTCTGTCTGTTTTTTGAATTTCCCGTGTAATAAAAAATGACCCAAAAATAAAAGTTCTCAAAATTCCCTAAAAAATTTACACGGTTTTTTCCGAATATTTCTGAATTTTTGTTGCAAATAATACTAGAGGGAGGTGCACCAGGTGGGCACAACCCACCTGGGCGCGCGAGGACCCCCAGGCGCGCCCTGGTGGGTTGTGGTCCCCACGTGAGCCCCCTCACTTATCTCTTTAGCCCACATCATCACTTACCTCCAGAAAAAATCTCCATTGCTCTCTCTCCCGTGTTCTTGAGCTCAAACCCGCAGATTTCGATCTCTTTGCTCGAAGCTCCGTTTCTGAAACTGTTTCGAGGGATTGTTGCTTGGCATGTGACTCCAGCGTTTGTCCAATTAGTTTTTGTTTTAGTAGTTTATATTTTGAATAATTAGCTACTCTTGGTGCTGTTGTAGATGAGCTTGCATGTTGAATCCTTAGTGTTCTATGTAGTTTGAATGCTTGCTATGGCCTTTATGTATCCCTATGAGTAGTTGCTATCAACTTTGTGAAGTTTTGTTGAGAAAATTTTGTGGACTAAAAATCCAGATTTTCGGTCATAGGAAAAATTGTACGCGGACATGATGAACCTATTTGGAAGGAGTTCTTCGTGGAGACGATCCTCGGGGGCATCTTCTAGTGACAGTTCTACTTGCCGGTCTTGTGTTGAACCAAGTGAAAGTTCCACATGAAGTGCCGCTACCAAAACATGCTTATGGCCTTGTGATGAGTATATGATGCGAGTGGGCGTTAAGGAGGAATTTGAGCAATATGTTCACAATGCCGGTCTCGGTCCCTACCTTTCAGATAAGTGTGAACAACGTCAACTTCTCACTGAATCCTTTTTCAAAGGATTTAAATATTTTCCACATGAGTCTAGGGTGTCGTTTATGCTTTATGATAATCCATTTACTATTCCACTAGAGAATTTTGCTTACTATTGCAAACTTCCATTTTGGGGTTCGCTTGATGAGCCACCAACGGCTGAGTTTGAGTCTTTCTTAACTAGCCTTTGTTATGGTGAAAATAGGGGAGTGAGACAAGAATAAAGAGCATTCACTTTCCCATAATTCAGTATTTTGCATTATTTAACGGGAAATGCATAGTAGGCAAACAAGACTGTAGCATACTTTGTGCGCCAGACTTGAGCCTCATTCGCACCGCTCTCACTCGTGAAAGGAATTATAACCTTGGAGCGATTATTGCACGCAGACTTCAGCACAATGCTAACAGTGGCTGGTTTTATGGTGGAATTTATGCCACACGTCTAGCACGAGGGCTGGGTGTTTCACCTTTGCCCTTTGATCCTATCTTACCCACGCAGCATTTAGATTTTGACACCTTAAAAGAGCATAAGATTCTCAAGGGAATGGTTGATAACTTCACTTATAATCTGTTGTTTAACCAAACATCTGTTGTGGACACATATTTTCCTGCGCCTGCTCTTTTTGACTATAACAACAAGAGAAGATATTTTGTTCTTGAGAGCGAGGCTCGAGCTCACAATGCAGCAGTGAACGCAACACAGCAGGCTGAGGCATCCGCACCAAGAGCCTCCGTGAGCTACCACGTCGACTACTACCCTCCAGGCTACTGATCGATAACCAAGCTAGACCAAAAGCCTAAGCTTGGGGGAGTACGTGTTCTCACCGACATTTCATTCATGTTCATATATCATTCTATTTGTCGGTGTTCACACTTTTTCATTGTACCATCCATGCTTAGATTTATTTTCTTGCTTTCTTCTTGTGTGTTTGAAAAAACTTTAGAAAAACCAAAAAAATTAGTTGTAGTAGTTCACTTTCTATGCATGCTTAGTAGTAATATTAAAAAGAAACCCCAAAAAGATTTCCTTGTTCTTCTTTTGCTTGTTGGGAGCTTTCCTGTGTAAATAGTTTTTCTCGTTTTTGCTTTTCCCTTTTATTTGCTTGCTCAAGAAAACCAAAAACTCCAAAAATATTTCAATGTGTTTCTCTGAATTTATTTTCTCTTTATTCGTGTCTTACCGAGGAGAAGACCATGATGAAAATGTTGAGTGGCTCTCATATGAATAACCGTTGAACTAATAAGAGCACATTTTACTTTGTCTTCTCCTGTTGAATAAAATGTTCATAGATTCCAGCTTAGTCCATGTCACTCTTGCACTATTATTATTTTCATATTATTCGGGCGTGCAAGTGAAAGACAATAATGACGATATTCGATGAACTGGCCGTGGCAAAGAGAAATTGGTATGAACTCGACTTGTTCTGTTTATGTAAATATGTTTAACCTAGTATCCATGCTTCAGCCCATTTTGATTAAACATGTTTGCAATGACAATTAGAGATTATAGTTTCTCATGCCATGCATAAGTAGCTCAGAGTTGATAATGATTTATCTTGGATATCAATATAGCATTAAAATGATTGTGATGTAGTATGATGATATGGTATCCTCCTCTGAATGTTCGAGTGGCTTGACCTGGCACATGTTCATGCATGTAGTTGAATCAAAACCAACATAGCCTCTATGATATTTATGTTCATGTTGTTCATATCCTACTCATCCTAGTGTCCAATGTTACTTATGCATAATGCCTGGTTAAGATCGTTGTTGCTATCTAGCTAGCTGCTTCCCGTCTAATTGCTAGCCTTTGCCTATACTAAGTGGGAACTCTGCTTGTACATCAAAAACCTTGAACCCAAAGTTATTCCAGATGAGTCCACCATACCTACCTATATGTGGTATTACCTTGCCGTCCTAAGTAAATTTGCATGTGCCACCTCTAAAAACTTCTAGAAAATTATCCTTTTTGTGTGCCTGGATCATTCATGGAACGACAGGAGGTGGTCGATATCTTCCATGCTAAGCGGGTTATTCTCAGGTCGAGTGTTTATTCACTCGCCATCGCACGAGAAAATGGGCGGTAATAGGGATGCCCAGTCCCAAACTACAAACATGAAAAAGAGTTCATCTCTTGAATAATCAAACAAAAACTCCCAATGGAGTCAAAACCTTTACTTTTATCGCTTGGGAACCGCCACTAGCGTGGTTAGCATGGAAGATGTTGATAACTGATGGTCGTGAAGTGAATAAGAAGGGTGCATGTCTCAAAATATCATTTATCTCTGTTTTAAAAATTGAGCTCTAGCACCTCTGCAAATCACTGCTTCCCTCTGCGAAGGGACTTTCTATTTACTTTTATGTTGTGTCATCACCTTCTAAAACAAGCGCTAGAAACTGAGAGAACACAACTGTCATGATTTATGCATTGTGTATAGCTAATGTTGGGTGCATCATGACTGGATCTTTTCTACCATGAATTACAATGTTTAGTCGCTGCTTGAACTTTGGAAGTGCTCTGCATTTATGTTTTGCGGTCTCAGAAAGGGCTAGCGAGATATCACTGTTGTCATATTATATCATGCTTGTTTTGACAACGTGTTGCTGTTTGAGATCTCTTATTATTGCTCGCTAGCTGATTATGTCATTGATATGAGTTAATATAATCATTAAGAGTTATTGTTGACATGGTTAGTTATAATGCTGGCTGAAAACCTAGGTGCTTTTTAAGCCTGTTTATGCAAACAAGAGCAAAATAGTTCATAAAAGTTTTTCTTTCTCACTTTTAGTTTATCAACTGAATTGCTTGAGGACAAGCAAAGGTTTAAGCTTGGGGGAGTTGATACGTCTCCAACGTATCTACTTTTTCTCACGTTTTTCCTCTTGTTTTGGACTCTAATTTGCATGATTTGAATGAAACTAACGTCGGACTGACACTGTTTTCAGCAGAACTACCATGGTGTTGTTTTTGTGTAGAAATAAACGTTCAAGGAATGAAACGAAACTTCGCGAGGATTTTTTATGGAATAAAAGAGAATTACTGGAGCCAAGACCCACCAGAGAGGGGCCCCTAGGTGGGCACAACCCACCAGGGTGCGCCCCCCTCTCCTGGCGCGCCCAGGTGGGTTGTACCCACCTGGTGGCCCCGCAGACGATCCCCCTGATACTATAAAATCACATATTTCCAGAAAAAATCAGGGAGAAAGAATTATCACGTTCCATGAGACGGAGCCGCCGCCAAGCCCTGTTCTTCCTCAGGAGGGCAGATCTGGAGTCCGTTTGGGGCTCTGGAGAGGGGGATCTTCGTTCTTCATCGTCACCAACCCATCTCCATCGCCAATTCCATGATGCTCCCCGCCGGGAGTGAGTAATTCCTTTGTAGGCTCGCTAGTCGGTGAGAGTTCACTACTAGGAAAACCCTTACCAGTAGCGCTAGTTTTTCAGCTACCAGTAGCGCGGGCACCAGCGCTACTGCTACGGCGCTACAGCTATTTTGTAGCAGTAGCACTTGTTTAGACCAGCGCTACTGCTATCTGTATCTAGCAGTAGCGCGCCTCTGTCCATCGCTACTGCTAATACTAGTAGCGTGGCCCTTCAAAACAACGCTACTGGTAAGCAGCGCTGCTACTACTCCAATACCCCACGCTACTTCTGGTATTTTCTTTTTTTATGTTGTTGTATTCGTATTTTTACAGGTTTTATATAGTTACAACATACACATACACTGGAACTATATGAAAAAGGAATGTCTCATCATCATCGAAGTGGTACAACATAGTCTCATCATATCAACATAGTCTCAACACAAATGATGTCGATCTCATCATCATCTCAAAATAGCGATACAAGTTAATGATCACATCTCTCTTACATTGTCACCGTAGACACATGTTTCATCATCTACCTAAACTAAGACATAAACGATAAGAGCGATCACGATGATCAAAAGCGGTATGATGTAGTAGTTTTTGCGGCGGCGCTGATTCTGAAACCCCTGTTGTGCTATGAATCTCAAGTAACTAGCTTCGGCTTCCGCTCTGCTATCAAACCCTTTCTGGCTTCCGTCAGAGAAGCCAGAGACTTGGGCCTGACACTCTGGCCACTCATCATACTGAAGGAAATATGCCCTAGAGGCAATAATAAAGTTATTATTTATTTCCTTATATGATGATAAATGTTTATTATTCATGCTAGAATTGTATTAACCGGAAACATAATACATGTGTGAATACATAGACAAACTTAGTGTCACTAGTATGCCTCTACTTGACTAGCTCGTTAATCAAAGATGGTTATGTTTCCTAACCATGGACAAAGAGTTGTTATTTGATTAACAGGATCACATCATTAGGTGAATGATCTGATTGACATGACCCATTCCATTAGCTTAGCACCCGATCATTTAGTATGTTGCTATTGCTTTCTTCATGACTTATACATGTTCCTATGACCATGAGATTATGCAACTCCCGTTTGCCGGAGGAACACTTTGTGTGCTACCAAACATCACAACGTAAATGGGTGATTATAAAGGAGCTCTACAGGTGTCTCCAAAGGTAGATGTTGGGTTGGCGTATTTCGAGATTAGGATTTGTCACTCCGATTGTCGGAGAGGTATCTCCGGGCCCTCTCGGTAATACACATCACATAAGCCTTGCAAGCATTGCTACTAATATGTTAGTTGTGAGATGATGTATTACGGAACGAGTAAAGAGACTTGCCGGTAACGAGATTGAACTAGGTATTGGATATCGACGATCGCATCTCGGGCAAGTAACATACCGATGACAAAGGGAACAACGTATGTTGTTATGCGGTCTGACCGACAAAGATCTTCGTAGAATATGTGTAGGATCGAAAGTATGTCTAGAGGGGGGGGTGATTAGACTACTTGACCAAATAAAACTTAACCTTTTCCCAATTTTAGTTCTTGGCAGATTTTAGCTAATTTAGGACAAGTCAAGCAATCATCACATGATTCAAGCAAGCATGCAAAGAGTATATTGGCAGCGGAAAGTAAAGCATGCAACTTGCAAGAATGTAAAGGGAAGGGTTTGGAGAATTCAAACGCTATTGGAGACACGGATGTTTTTCCCGTGGTTCGGATAGGTGGTGCTATCCTACATCCACGTTGATGGAGACTTCAACCCACGAAGGGTAACGGTTGTGCGAGTCCACACAGGGCTCCAGCCAAGGGTAACGGTTGCGCGAGTCCACACAGGGCTCCACCCACGAAGGGTCCACGAAGAAGCAACCACCCACAAAGGGTCCACGAAGAAGCAACCTTGTCTATCCCACCATGGCCATCGCCCACACAGGACTTGCCTCACTAGCGGTAGATCTTCACGAAGTAGGCGATCTCCTTGCCCTTACAAACTCCTTGGTTCAACTCCACAATCTTGTCGGAGGCTCCCAAGTGACACCTATCCAATCTAGAAGACACCACTCTCCAAGAAGTAACAAATGGTGTGTAGGTAATGAACTCCTTGCTCTTGTGCTTCAAATGATAGTCTCCCCAACACTCAACTCTCTCTCATAGGATTTGGATTTGGTTGAAAGAGGATTTGAGTGGAAAGCAACTTGGGAAGGCTAGAGATCAAGATTCATATGGTAGGAATGGAATGTCTTGGTCTCAACACATGAGTAGGTGGTTCTCTCTCAGAACATATGAGTTGGAATGGTGTGTGTGTGTTTTGATGGCTCTCTCCTCGAATGAGAAGAAGGTGGAGGGGTATATATAGCCTTCACACAAAATCCAACCGTTACACAGTTTTCCAATCTCGGTGGGACCGAATCAATAAGCTCGGTCGGACCGAAAAAGTAAACCTAGTGACCGTTTGTGATTTTCGGTGGGACTGACATGCAACTCGGTAGGACCGATATGGTTAGGGTTTGGGCATAACGTAATCTCGGTGAGACCGATTACACAAACTCGGTGAGATCGAATTTGGTAATTAGCTAACCAGAGAGTTGGTCAGGCAAACTCGGTGGGACCGATTTGCTCTTTCGGTGAGACCGAGTGGAACTCGGTGAGACCGAAAAGTTACAAAGGGGAAACACTAAGTTTACATTGCAATCTCGGTGGGACAGATTGCAACCCCATCTCGGTGAGACCGATATCCCAATCGGTAGGACCGAATTGCTAGGGTTTGGCAGTGGCTAATGACAAGTGAAACTCGGTGGCGCCGGATAGGAAAAATCGGTAGGACCGAGTTTGGCTTAGGGTTTAGGTCATATGTGGATATGGGAAAGTAGTTGAGGGTTTTGGAGCATATCACTAAGCACATGAAGCAAGAGGCTCATTAAGCAACACCTCACCCCTCCTTGATAGTATTGGCTTTTCCTAAAGACTCAATGTGATCTTGGATCACTAAAATATAAAATGAAGAGTCTTGAGCTTTTGAGCTTGAGCCAATCCTTTGTCCTTAGCATTTTGAGGGTTCCACTTTCACATCCATGCCATGCCAATCATTGAGCTTTCCCGAAATAATCATCTTGGAATAGCATTAGCTCAATGAGCTATATGTTGTTATGAATTACCAAAACCACCTAGGGATAGTTGCACTTTCAATCTCCCCCTTTTTTGTAATTGATGACAACATATAGATTAAAGCTTCGACAAATGATAATAAGCAAGAAATATATCGTTGCTTTGAGAAGTATGTGATAAGTAAGAGCTCCCCCTAAATTTGTGCATATCTAAAATTTGCTTTGGACTGCAAATGCACAAAGAGTTAGAGTCATGGGTTACTCTTCCATGGCACATACATCTTGGTGGAGCGCTCAAAATGATAAGAATGAAATACATGCACTCATCACCAAGAAAAGTGAATGATCACACAAGATAGATAGGATAAAAGTATTAAGCAAGCATTAAGTATAGCTTATGATCAAACACATGATCATCAATGTCTCACAAATAATGACGTAGTATCTCAGGCACTCAAAAGCAAACAAGTTCGAAAAACCACCAAATAAAGCAAGAGAGAAAAGCAACACACTCTCTCTCGAAGCCTATGATCTATACATCTTCTCCCCCTTTGGCAACAAGTTACCAAAAAGTTCCTAGAAAATTCATAGCACTAGATCGACGCTCAGGCTTGATCTTCAGGTGGTGGTGGAGTCCGGATCACTCCAAGGACAAAGGCTTCGGTAGATGCTGAAGTAGTCGCTGGAGTTAGAGCTGAAGTAGATGCTGGAGCTGGTGGAACTGAGGCTGTGGCTGGTGCTGAGGTGGTGGCTCTTGTGTCAGCAACTGGCACGGCAGATGACCTCGGGCCTCGTGGCACTCTGGCAAAGGCATGAGTGGTAGTCCTGCCTCTCCTCTCCTGCATGTCCTCCTGGAGCTGCTCCACTGCAGACTGAACTTCCGTTACCTTGACATCCAAGTCATAGAACTTCTGTTCCATGATTCTCTCTAGGCTCTGCTGATTCTGAGTGAGGGTGGCCAGATTTTCCTCAATCCTCAGCGTGGATGCAATCAAGTAACCAAGCTGCTCTTGTTTAGTCTTCAAGAAATACTCAGATGCCTCCTCTTGAGTAGGCATCTTGGCAGCTTTCTCCTTCCTCGCCTTCTCCTTCTTCGCGTATGCTTGGGCAGATGATGGCTCGTTCTCAGTCATGACAACTTGATTGTCCTCGAAATCTGGACGGATGGGTAGGTGTTCCTTGTCCAATAGATATATGCCCGTGCCCATCTTGGAGTTGATGAGCTCCTGAATTTGAGGGGCATATCCGTAGCTCCTCTTCTGATCTGCTGCAGTCCTCTTGATTGTTTCCACTATGAGGCTCATCACCTTGAACATCTGAGGCACATCAAACACATGTAGCAAGTTGATAGCATGGCCTCTGATCATCTTGTGATCTCCAGACTTGGGCAGTAAGGTGTGCCTTAGTATCCAATTGATCGTAGGCAGTCCTGACAGAAGGTAATGCACAGAGCCAAATTTGAAGGTGTCAAGAGCTTCATTGGGAATTTCCTTGTACATATTGGACATGGAGTTATGGTCCATCTTCTTCTTGGCATAGATATCCAAGTCATCATCTTGCTCCTCTAGGGCATTAATGATCTGTGCCCACTCAGCAACTATGGATTGGTACCTTGTACCCTCAGACATCCATGTGATCCTCCCATCTGGATAAAAGTGTGCCGTGGAGTAGAATTGCATGATCAGTTCCTCGTTCCACTTTGTGAGCTTCTGCCCAACAAAGTCAGCTACTCCACAAGCATTAAAGCTGTCATATACTCCTGGGTAGTGTTCCTCCTTCTCCTTCATGTGGGTCCAGTCAACCCATCTCATGTCACAGACAATTGGCTTCTTATCTAGCAGCACTGTCTCATAGAAATCCTGCTACTCCTTGGTGTGAAACCTGTAGTCCACGGCAGTCCTTCTTCTTGAAGCATATGGGTCTGCTTCTCTCCACTTCCTCAGCCCTGAATCTCTCCTGAGCTTCATATCCTCAGCCACAGGATGAGCATCGTTGTGGTCTGGGATCTTGGGCTTTAGCTTTCTCAGGACATTCTCTTCCTCTTCTTCAGCAACAGTCTCAGGCACTGGGGCCTTGTTCTTCTCAGCTGCAGGAATGCTCCTTGTATTTCTCTTAGGCTTTGGCTTTGGAGCTGACTTGGCCTTGGAAGCAGCTCCCCCCGATTTTATGGCATCTCCCATTAGCTTGGGTGCCTTGGGCGCTGGTGCAGCTACCTCTTCTTCCTCTTCTTCTTCCATGATGGAAGCTTTGCCAAGCACTCTAGCCACAGTCTTCTTCACCCTTTCCTTTCTTTTCTTGCCCTTAGCTGCAACTAGCTCTTGGGGAGTGGGCTTCTCAGTTGAGGCTCTTGCCTTTGACATGGGCTGCCTGCCTGCTGGCCTTTTGATTTTCAGACCTGGCTTAGTGCCTTGAGCTGGCTCAACTCTCTTGGAAGTGGCCTCTTCCTCTGCCACATAGTCCTCATCTTCGGAATCTGAAGTCCTCTTCTTCCTTTGTCTCATGGCAGCCTTTGGCAAATTGCTAGGAGTGCTCCTGCTGCCTTCATCAGATGAACTGGAGGGACTAGTGCCCTCACTCATCACCACTTGCTGCTCTGACATATTTTGGCTATCACTTTGATCAGACATGCTGCAAACTGACTGCTGACCCTGTGAATAGATTATAGATGAGATAGAAAAGATGAGCATCACAAAATGCAGAGATTTTTTGCAAAAGAATGATCCAAAAACTTAGTTTTAGTTTCCCACTGAAATCATCTCGGATCTACCAATTTTCAAACTCGGTGATACCGAAGCAGTTTGGGAACATAAACTAGTGAACTCGGTAGGACCGAGTCACAGTTCGGTGGCACCGAGACTGCTAGGGTTTCACTGAGTTCAAAAATCGGTCACACCGATAAGTAATTCTCGGTCAGACCGAGTCTCACTTGTGCAATGGCAAGAGCCAAATCGGTGGGACCGAGTTTTTCAACTCGGTGGGTCCGAGATGGTTTCGGCGGAAACCTAACCCTAAAATTTTCGAATCAAACCTAATCTACGGGCGTTTTGACTGGATAGGAGTGTTTCAA
This sequence comes from Triticum urartu, assembly GCF_003073215.2. Lineage (NCBI taxonomy): Eukaryota > Viridiplantae > Streptophyta > Magnoliopsida > Poales > Poaceae > Triticum > Triticum urartu. The sequence goes on along the minus strand of NC_053023.1, from coordinate 37,510,492 downwards.
TCGTGGCAAGAATCATGAAGAACACAATGTGCTAGGAATTGGACGGGGAATAGCACTGTGATCAAGTCCATACCCTAGTTCGGTGGAGACTTGCTACGGCGGCAACGGCGGGGCAGAATTCCCGTTGACGGGGACGGAGACCAGCAACTGGAGGCTACTAGCGGCGAGAAGACGATCCGGAGACCACGAGGGCAGAGCAGGCTATCGCACGGGCGAAGGGGTTCGGAGAAATTTCCAAAATTTTGCCCGTGACTATATATAGCCCGACCCTGTCGGTGTGACCGAGTGGAACAACTCGGTGGCACCGAGATTCATAACTGCAAGCAGTTACTGAAACTCGGTGTGATCGAAAGGTTCAAATCGGTTGCACCGAGATCGAAAACCTAGATCAACTTAATGATCTCGGTAGGACCGAAGGTGGAGTATCGGTCAGACCGAGAATCATAAAGAGGTTTTGGAAGTTTAAGTCTATGACGAATCGGGGACTCCGAGCGCTCCTCACACAGAGTGGTTCGAATCTGACTTGATCAAATTTTGTGATGCAGCATGAATAGAGTTTGAGACGAGAAAAGCATAGATAGCTAGAGGGGGTTCTTAGGCATTCTTGTCCATCCACTTGGTAAAAGACGATAAAACCAAACAATCAAAACAACAAGTGGATGTCCTCGAATGAGTAAAATATGCAACCAGCATGCTCACACAATAAGATGGCAAATGAAATATGTGGCAAGGCATGCAC